>NC_083410.1:92638848-92812461 GCF_020745735.1 Hemiscyllium ocellatum
TTCAGTCAGACCAAGGGTCTAGTTTTATTGCTGGGCTGTTTGAGGAGGTTCATGGATAGCTGTGGCATACAGCACTTAAATCAAATGCGTATCATCCTGAATCCCAGGAACTTTGGAAAGGTGGCATCGGACCTGAAGACCATGTTAAGAGCGTACTGTCAGGATTACCTGAATGATTGGGATAAAGGTATCCCATTCGTATTGCTTGCTGTTAGAGATGCCCCAAATGAATCCACTCCGTTTTAACTCCCTTTGAGTTAATATTTGGACATAAAGTGAGAGGGCCTTTGAATTAATTAAGCGAAATTGACAGGACCAAAGTCGGAGATCTCACACTTGGATCATGTATCTGAGGTGAGGAGGGATATTAATTCGGGTAGGTGAGTTAGCTAAACAGCAAATGAAGGGACTGCAGAGAATGAAGCATGTGGCTGATAAAAACAAACTCTAAAATTCCAATGTTTTCCATTGGAATGATATATTAGTATTGTTTCAGAGATCCCTTCAAAGCCAGGTTTAGTGGTTCCCTACCAATCCGAGAAAATCTTAAGTCCGGTAAACTATCTGGTAAAGATGTCAGAGAGGGAAAAGTAGTATTGGGTATATCATGTAAATATGTTGATACTTGATTATAATAGAGAGAGAGAACTGGAGAAACAGGTGTTAGTTCCTGGCCCACAGAGGAGAAATCAAATCCAGATGTGATGGAGTTTGTTGCACACTCAAAATACATTAAACAATGAGGAAGTCTTTGAGAAGTGGGATAGGTTAGTGAACGATCTTTCTCAGGAGCAAAGAACCCAGTTGAAAGGCTTGTTGCAGCAGTATGAGGACATATGCAGAAATAAGATGGGGAGGACTAATGCTATTGTGCATGAGGTAGAAGTAGGGAATGCTGTTCTGATAAAGCAACATCCCTACAGGCTTAATCCTTTCAAAGCCACACAGGCCCAGATGGAGGTGGATGAGATTCTCAATGAAGATATCATTGAAGCGAGTCAGAGTGAATGAAGTTCACTGATCGGATTAGTTCCCAAACCTGAAGGACTCAATAATTTTGTGTGGATTATCGGAAGGTCAATGCCGTAAACAAAATCAGACTCATACCTAATACCAGTTGAAGGACTGTACAGAGAAGTTGGACAAGCCAGGGACATCACAACATTGGACTTACTGCGTGGTTATTGGCAGGTACCTTTACCAGAGAAGGAAAGTTGACAGACCAGGCCAGACAACACAAAACATTCTTAAGCAGGCAGCCCAAGTTATAACTTTGCCCCAGTTTCTATCCCTCATGGACTGAAATTGATTCTGGAAGCCAAACTGAGTTTTATGGATGAGCTCATAATCATCAGCCCCTTCAGCTGCTAACCTTTGTTTTTTTAACTCTCAGCTCTTCCACATGGTTCCTCACTAAGTTTACCCTCAGCCTTTATCTCCAGCCTTTTCAGCTGACTGTCCTTTTTTAAGTGTCAATTCTTGAATTTCAAACGCTCTCTCTGTTTCCCTCTCTTCTGTTTTTTAAAAGTATCAACCTGTTTCATTTCTGCTGCCCTTTCCTTATTTCTCGCCTCTAACTCAAGCTGCTTCATTTCCACTTGAATTCTTGTCATCTCTATAGATTCTGGTGGTTTCTCCAGCAACGTTTAAATGCTGAGCTACTGCTGTAAGTATTTCCTTTCCCTCACAGAACCAGGCAGGTCCAGTTCCGTTCGGGTTCTCTGCTAATTTCTGCAATTGATCTTATTCACTTTTTGGAAGTTTTGCAAAGTCACCACATCCACACCCAGAAAACCTCTGGCAACTGAAAGAACCATTCCTATCCAACTAACCAACACCTGAAATAAAGACATTAGCACCTACAACTCGCTATTTAAAACCATGCAAAGGGTGCCCAATCTGTTATGGACTAGGCCAGACCACTCAAAACATTTTTAAGCAGGCAGCCCAGGTCATTTGTTTTCGGTAAGTGTACAGTGAAAATTACCCGGAGTAAGTTGGCTCAGTTAACTACCAGGTTAAAAACAGACAAAAGTTCATTCACAAAACTGCACAATGAAACACAAAAACAACAGATAAAGAACCCTACAGAACTCAGTCTATCTAAACTAGACTTAATTATGCTGTTCCGAATATATACAACAATCCCAATCAGCCAACTCCTTAAAGCCAGTATAAATGGAGAACATGCTTCTAGGTTGAGTTGAAGTTGAAGGGCAGAGAGAGAGAGAGAGAGAGGAGAGAGAGAGAGAGAGAGAAGAGAGTTTCTACACAGCTCATTGTTGAGCCCCTCACCAGTTCAAGACTGAACTAAACTGCTCAGCGAGAGAGCTGACTGCTTCCCTTTCATTATACATCTCACTTCTAAAACATGACCACTTTGGCCTGAAGTCTCATCTGTTTACATATAAACAAAAAGCCTCTCAAAATCCTTTTCATCTCTGTACAAAACCAGACTGATCAGAGCCTGCCCTGGTTTATTACCCCTCTGAAAAAAAAATCAGGGGCAGAGTATACTTGAACCAAGGAACAGCTGTTAGAAAATAAAGGGACTAGCTTTGTGACAAAAGTGAGAGACGTTTCTGCATTTGTAACCCCAAATAAAAGTGATGCCTTTTGGAATGAAGAACACGCCATCCACATTCCAAAGACTTAGGAAAAGAGTTGAGACTGCATTGTGCAGTCTATCTGGATGATGTAGTGACCTTCAATGAGTCATGGAAGATCACATGGTACAGTTGGCAGAGCTCTTTGAATGATCAAGAGAAGCAAAACTGTTAATAAACTTAAAAAACCGCATTCGCGAAGGCATAAGTGATGTTCTTGGGACACAACATCGGTCATGGAAGGTTAACGGCAAGGAATGTCAAGATGAAGATCATCGAGAAATTTCCATGACCAACTACAAAGAAAGAGGTGTTTTGATTTTTGGCACTAAGTGGATTCTTCCTGAATTTTGTTTCAAACTTCAGCGCAGTGTGGTGGTGCCACTAACAGATTTACTGAAGAAGAACACAAAGTTTCGGTGGACAGAGCAATGCCAGGAGGCCTTTGAGAATTTAAAAGCAGTTTCAGCTACACCAAATATTTTGAAAACCTTCATAGTAGCATTCAATGCCAGCGATATCGGAGTTGGAGCTGTACAGCTCCAGAAAGATGATGATGATTGAATGAACAATTGGCAACTTTTCAAAGAAACTCAACACCCACCAGAGAAAATACTCTACCATTGGAAAAGAATGATTGGGTTGGTACTGGCCTTACAACATGTTAATGTTTATATGATGAACAATGTGTCAGAGACAGTTATGTACATGGACCACAATCCTCACATTCTTGGAAAGACGTAAAGATAAGAATTTGAGATTATTTCATTTGAGTCTTGTGTTTTTATGTAATTCATTGTAATGGGATTAAGAAATAGGAAATAAAAATGAAGCCATCTTTTCATTACAGTGGTTCATTTTTTCCTTTGGGGGTGTTTTATGTGTTGAAGGCATGAACTGTACCTTTAAGAGCGAGTGAGTGCTGTTCCACACTGAGGGCTTGGAAGCACCTGTCATATGACCAACTAGTAGTCTCAGAGTGTACTGGAAAATTGAATAAATATGTAACATTTAACTCTGAAATGCATACCTGAGTTGGTTGCTGTTTTGACAATAAATCGAATTTAACCAATCATTTTGAATTATGCCTCAGGATACTAAAACCCAATCAAGTTTGAATTGATTGTTTTGCCAACATTGAACCAATGAAATGATCTGATGTGGACATATAAAAAAAGGGAGGCATTTTGAAAATCATTGTCACGCTATTATTCTCATAGATAACTGAGATTGACTCACAGAGATGTATAGCATGAAAAAAGACCCTTCAGTCTAATATACCCATGCCAATCTGATACTCTAAATTAATCTAGTCCCATTTGCCAGAACTTGGTCTAAACCCTTCCTGTTCAAATACCCATCCAGATTCCATTTAAATGCTATAACTGTACCAGCTTCCATCACTTCCTCTGACAGCTTATTCCATACCTGCACCCTTTGCGTGAACAAGTTGCCCCTTAGGTCCTTTTTAAATCTTTCCCTTAACCTATACACTGTTCTGGACTCCCCACCCTCCTAATTCCAGGGAAAAGACCTTGTCTATCCACCCTATCCATGCACCTCATAATTTTATAAACCTCAAAATAAGAAAGATCATCGTCTTCAACACTCCAGGGAAAACAGCCCCAGCCTATTCAGCCTCTCCGTGTAGCTCAAACCTTCCAACCCTGACAACATCCTTGTAAATCTTTTCTGAACCCTTTCAAATTTCACAACATCATTCTTATAGAACGGAAACCAGAAGTGCACACAATATTCCAAAAGTGGCTAAACCAATGTCCTGCACAGCCACAACATGATCTCCCAACTGCGATATTCAATGCTCTGGCCAATAAAGGTACGTGTGCCAAATGCCTTCTTCACTCCCCTTTCTATCTGAGAATGCTTACAAATTTGCTTCTCAACTTCCCATTGATTGTTGTGGGGTATCTATGTACAATCCCAATGAGGTGATCACCAATTTCTTATTTCGCAGTTTCACCCATCCAGCTTCCCTGCACATACTCCCAGAATATCTTCCCGAATTACAACTGTAATCTTATCCCTGAATCAAAAAGACCAATGCCCCTTCTCTCTTGGCTCCCTTTCTTTTCTTCCTCTCGCATCAATACCCTGGAGCATTCACTGCAAGTCCTGTCCATCCCTGAGCCACGTCTCTGTAAAAGCTGTGATATCCCAGTCCCATGTTCCCAACCATGTCCTGAGTTCATCTGCCTTACCTGTCAGGCCTTTCGCATTGAAATAGATGCAGGTTAATTTATTAGCCCAAACCTCATTCTCTGCTTTGTTCCTGCCTGCCCTGACTTTTTCACTTGCTCCATTCCCCAACTGCAACAGTCTCAGTCTGATCTCTTTTCTCATCTATCCTTTGAGGTCCTGACTGGTCCTCCTGACTAACTTAAGTCCTCCCGAGTTGCTCCAGAAAATCATACCATTGGTTTGTTCGTCTCCTTCCAATTCAGGGACAGCCCACCCTGCTTAAACAGAACACCCCGACCCCAGAAGAGATTCCAATGATCCAAAAATGTGAATCCTTCTTCCAGACAACAGCTCCTCAGCCATGCTTTTATCTGCTCTATCCTCCTATTCCTCCTCTCACTAGCACATGACACTGTGAGGAATCTTGATATTACTACCCTAAAGGTCCTACTTTTATCATCCTGCAAAATTTATACATTGTCTCCTCAGAGTCTCATCCTTTTCACTTCCGATGTTATTGGTTCGAATGTGCACAACAACCTCCTGCTGGTCCCTCTCCCCTTTGAGAGTTCTCTTAGCCCACTCTGACACATTCTTGACCCTGGCACCAGGAGGCAACGTATCGTTCTGATGTCTCGTTATCGATCACAGAAATGCATGTCTGTGTCTCTGACTAGAGAGTCGCTTCAAGGCTCACAATACTTCTGACGTGTCTTCCCTTGGCGCAGACACAAAGCCAGTTTATTGTGGTTTCCAGCCGTCATCAGTCAAGGGAGCGGACATGTTGCTGTGCAGCACCGCACTACATCGATCTTACACCCGCACCATGTGACAACAGCGTCCAGTTTGTGTGAATGGTGTCATTCAAAGTGGAATAAAATGAATGGAATGATATCAGTATCATTGACAGTCATACATCACACCCCATGGGACACACAGAGACACATCCTTGACAAGTCTTCTGTATCTAGATTGTTTCTCTCTTTGGAAAGTTAAGAGACCCCACCTACCTTGCTAGACTCGCTCGTTCTCTCTAAATATAAATTAACCGAGTCTTTAATGAAGGACAGTAGACCATGTCCTTCACAGATTCCAGCTTTGTCCTTCCTCTGTTTACTTATGTTTCTTTTTCGAACCAAAACCGACCAGTTTCTGTTTAAAGAATAGCTTCTTGCTTAATAATTATCTCCATAGCAACCCCAGGACTGTCTTGCTTCTGGAAGCCTCTTAGCTGGGTCAAAGGTTTAAACATTCTTTATCAGCTCACACAGGCATCATGGAACTAACTCAAAACTAACAACCTCTAATCTACCTTAAACTGAATCAAATCCACACATTTTTTTTACCGTAATACAGACCACAGTAGAATCAGCTATAACAATGCGTGACTTTATGAATATGTAAATATATGTTTTTGGGTTTTGGGAGGGAGCAGGAGTGCCCGGTGGAGGCCCCCACAGACACTGGGAGAACATACAGACTGTCACCCAAGGCTGGAGTTGGGCCTGGGTCCCTGGTGCTGTGGGGCAGCAGTGCTATGCAGTGTGCCACCGCGCCATCCCAAGGTGAAGCATTAGAGCTGGGAGAGAAATCAGAGAGCACGTTTCACACAAATGACAGCAGAAAAGGTTGATGAATCTTTGAAGGCCTGAGTGATAAATATTTATTGGGTAATTATGATGAGAGATAAATGGAGTTGAGGAATAGGTCAGCCATGATCTAATTAAATGTTGGCAAAAGCTTGCCTCCTGCTTTCCTATGAGTAGTGCTGTGTCACTAACTGCAGCCCAACAATGTCTCTTTCCCTGAACTCTAGTACCATGGCCCCTTTCACCTTCCCATTGCTTTCAGACAGGACCCTTCCTCAGGATCTGTTGTGCCTTTTCCAGCTCCAAGCTTCATCAACTCTGATTTCTCCAGCATCTGCAGTTCCCATTGTCTCCTTATTATTGAAGTGACTGATGCTGGAAATAAAGGAGAAGAGTGATGTGTATACGCCCTGCACTACCTTTCTGTTACTCAGTGTGTGTCTTGATGATGTGAACCTCCTGATCAACCGGAATATGAGATCAACCGGTTCCCTCCTGGTCCCATCGGTGCTGGATAATAAAATGTTTACTGTCCTGGTCTGGAATATACACACAAAGGAACCTTTAGAAAGTTCAGCAGGAAGTCAGAGTTGAAGTGGATACCAAGCAGGTTAATCAGTCTGGATCCAGGGAAAAGGGATTTCAATTGTGTGAAGAAACCAAAGAATTTGGGATTGTTCCCTTTATTCAAAATTGTGAGACATTTTGATAGATTTGAGAGAGACAAAATCCTTTGAGAAGTGAGTCAGTAACCAGAGGTTAGATAAAATCTCTTTACTCATTCCATTCTTAATTTCTCTCCTGTACTTTCTGTGTTCTGCTTGGATCGGGACTGAATGATGAAGCTGTCAGTGTGGAACTGCCCTGCACAGTTGCTGATATTTGCCCCAGGAATGGCAGACAGGGGGAAATCGGTACCCCACACTGCGGGCAGGCTCCTGCTGGATGGGGGGCTGCTAACACCGGACTTTCTCCAGCTCCAGGGGCAGGAGAGGAGACCCCAACACCAGACCATGCCAGCCCTGTCTGAGGTTCCCACCCGGGTCAGTGCAGTCTCAGCCGCCTGGAGGAATGCCCAGCGCTGTCCGAAGAAGGTCAATGTCCTTCTCCACTCTGCCAGGTTACGTTGCACCATCTTCTCCCCAACACCTTACACTCACTCTGTTTCTGCTCCTGTACCCACCACCCAGTAAGGCTCATCCTTTCTCACTCTCACTATTGTCTGCAATATCTCCCCCACTGCCTGTTATCCAGCCCAACCCCCAACACCACTAACCCTGCATGCCCTCTGCACTGCCTACTCACTCAGTCAGGGCACCATGCCACACACACCAACAGCAACAGCTGTGCCATCTCCCTAAATCCCGGCCTTACTCTCATTCCAGGAGGAGAACAGCCCAAACAGGACAGAAAGACTCAAGGTGGGAGGCAGGCTGCCTGCCATTCGATAGCTCTCCCATGATAAGGAGAGGATCCTGACTCTGACTGCCCCGAGCAGGCCCTAGACTGGTACTGGAGGCTGTCCCTGACTGACTGCACAGGAAACCCCTGAGAGAAAGCTCTCTGCCTTGACTTGACTTGGGCCTGCTGACAACTCTGACAAGCTTCCTGGCTTTGTGTCTGTGCTCAATAACAAGGTCAGACAGCAGTGTATGAGCTTGGCTGAGAGGGAAAATGAGCAGATAATGTGAGCCAAAGCAATGGAAGGAGGGATGCTTGTACATCCAGGTCAGCTCCGAGTGAGTATGTGCTCTGAGAGTAAGTGGAGAGCCTGGAGATGCAGCCTGGTCCAGTCCATGAGCTGGGTGTGTGGCCCTAAATGTACAGGGTCCTTGCTGCAGTGTTACAATGAGAGATGTCAGTGCACACCAAGGGGCAGCATTGAAGGGCAGAAGGTTTCTGTAAGTGGGCTCGATATATGACATGGGAGTTTTTGAGGCTGGCACGTGTTGGATGCCAATGTCTGTGAAGGTGAGGAGCATGTGACAGATGCCCATGGACTGTGCCGTGAGATGTTGGTGTCCGGTCTCCAACATGAAGGTCTTTCAGACCAGGCTATGAGCTGCATCCATGAGTTTTGGTTTCCTTGTTGCGTTTTCTCAGAAACTGAGCTTGTTTGTTGAGTTTGGGAAGATGTGAGGCTGAATATTAATGAGCAGAGTTGGGCTGCTAAGAAGGTGGTGTTTAGCCGTCACTAATGTCCATCAATCCCCATCTCCCTGCTGCCCAGTGAGAGTTTCCACACAGCACTTATCAAAAACATGAAAGATGGAGCAAGACCATAATGATGTTCAAACGGGCCTCGCTGCACTGGTCACCTGATTCTGTCACATGACTTACCATTGCCCACGTCACAAAGACCCCAATAAGATTCTGCTCACAGTTTATTCCCACAACGATCTGCAATGTACATACATTGAAAAACACTCACACCCTCATGGGCACACACACACACACACATACACACACACACACACACACACACACACACAAAGCGACAAACACAGATGCACGCACAGAGACTCAGACACATCGACAAAGACAGACACAATGCAGACCAATTCTCGAGAGGAAGCATGCCTTTATATAACTAACAGAAACACAAGAAGTAAATCACATTTTACAATTTAACTCTTTAAGTTGCAAGTACATTTAATTGATTGCATACACTCTTGTGGTTTATTTATTTAAAAGAAATGAGAACTGTTTGGGTTTCTAAAAGATTCATGATGCTGTTTTGATGGAGATGTACTTTAATTAACAAGAGGGAGAAAGCTCCTTGACCTCATCCGAATGAATCTCTCAGCTGCAGATGTCTCTGTCCATGACATGACGGGGAAGAGTGACTCCCACACAGTCCTTGTGGAGGCGAGATCCTGCCTTCACATTCAGAATACTCTCCATTGTGTCGTGTGGCACTATCACTGGGATAAATTGGACTGATCTAACAACTCAAGACTTGGTTTCCATGAGGCGCTGTGGGCTATCAACACAATCTGTTTTCCCTCGAGTGGGAGATTTCAAGAGTGGAGGGAATATTTTTAACGTAAAAGGAGAAACGTATTAACAAGACATGGGGACAACTTTTTTTACACAGAGTGGATAGTGTGTGGTATGAACTCCCAGAGCAAGTGATGGATGTGGGATCATTTACAATATCTAGAAGACATAAGAACAAGTTTATGAAAAAGAAATGTTTAGAGGGATATGGGTGAAGCACAGGAAGTTGGGACTAGTTGAGTTTGGGATTCCATTCGGCATGGATTGGTTGGACTGTAGAGTCTGTTTCTGCGCTCCATGACTCCTTGACTCCATGACTGACTGTTTGACTTTACTCCAACACAATCTACAACCTCATGGCCCTGTATATTCTCCACTCATCCATTACCATCAAGCCAAGGCACCAATCCTGGTGTAACGGAAAGAGAGCATGCCGGAGCAACACCAGGTATACGTAAAAATGAGATGACAGCCTGGTAAGGCTACCAAACAGGATTGTTTACATGTCACACAGCATCAGAGCCAGTGATAGACAGAGCAAAGCAATCCCCAAACCAATGGATCAGACCTATGTTCCATATTCCAGTCATGAATGTTGGTGGTCAATTGAACAACTCACTGGAGGAAGAATCTCCACAAATATCCCCATCTTCAATGACAGAAGAGGCCCACACGTCTGTGTAATGATAAGTCTGAAGCATTCACATCAATATTCAGACAGAAATGTCGAGTGGATGATCCAATTTGGGTACCTTCAGTACTCCTCAGCATTACAGATACTGGTCTTCAGTGAATCCAATGCACTCCATGTGATCTCAAGGAATGATTGGAAAAGCTGGATGTTGGATATGAGTCCCAACAATATTCTGGTCATAGTACTGAAGACTTGTGCTCCAGAACTTCCCGCTCCCGCAGTCAATCTGTTCCTGTACATTTACAACATTCGGAATTCTGCAGCAAACAATTGACTCCCAAAGTCTGTCCCACCATCTGTGAATAACAAGTCAGGAATGCTATGGAATATTCCCCATTTGCCTGGATGGGTGATGTTCCTGTAACCCTAAAGAAATGTGTCATCATTCAGGATAAGGCAGCCCGCTCGATTGGCACCACATCCACAAGCATTTACTCCCTCCACCAACGGTGCTCAGGAGCAGCAGTGTGTACTGTCTACAAGATGCACTGCAGAAATTCAACAAAGATCCTCAGACAGCACCTTCCAAACATACAACCACTTCCATCAAGAAGGACAAGGGCAGTCAACGGATGGGATCGCAAACAGCTGAAAGTTCCTCACCATATCACACGCCACCCTGTCTTGGAAATATATTTTTCAAAATCCTGGAATTCCCTCCCTTAGGGCATTGTGGGTCAACCCTCAGCACATGGACAACAGCCGGGCAAGATGGCTGCTCTCCATCGAGGGCAATTAGGGACATGCAGTAAATGCTGGTCCCAGCCAGAGAGACACACATCCTGGGAGTGAATAAAGAAACCTGTACAATCCACATTGTACTTTAAAAATGAGTCATTGTTGTAATGTAGCAGTGAATCTGTACACAGAGAGACCTCACATTCAACAATAAGAGAAATGATCAAACAATCTGCTGTCAGTGATGTTGGTTAGAGGATAAATATTAACCAGAAGACGATGGATGACTTCACTGCTTGTCCTCAAAGGAGGGCTGTGGGAAATGTTACATCCAATGAGGAGCGTGGACTGGTGTTGTGTTACCAGCTCATCTGAAGTGGAATTCTGTCAGCCTCAGACATGTGCTTGATCACATGACCCTGTGATGTCGAGATGTGAATAGACCACAGAGGCAAGACTGTTACTGAGAGTTTGTTTCAACCTCTGAAGACAGAATTGTAATAGTCAGTAGATTGATGGGAATGCTTTGTAACTTTGTTTCCAGTCATTTTTTAAAACAATATTTGACATTGTGAAAAATTTCAAGAAATTGAAACTTTATTGCATTTTTCAAATTTTCCCTGAATTTAGACTGAGCCAATGCATAAATCAATGTGTTTGTACAGGAGCTCAACAGTTGAAACATATCTCCAGTATAGTTTGCAATAAATATGGGATTAGTATAATGATCTGGCTCATAAAATGTATCTGTAATTCTAGAAATGAGGAAAAATATAGTATATGGCATCCACAGCACGATGAAAGTACCAGAAATAGCGAGCAGTAAAATGATGGATTTCCTTCGGCTCTGCATCTCTGGATCGTCGCTGTTCTGGGTGTTGCGTTGACCTTGCAGTGCTCTGCGGGTTCAATTCACCATCACAATGTGTCGGACAGTCAGTAGATTAAGAAGTAAAATTAGAAAGAATGGCAATAGTGGGTTTGAAATTTTGTCAAGCCAGTCAAAACTGATCCATCCTGGCAAGTTAAAGTATTCTGGTTTGAAATGAGCGCCCCACTCCACATTGTTAATTATATAGATTGGCTCAAAAGCAAAACACAAAGGAATATTTTTGAGTGAGAACACAACACACACAGTCACTATCACCTCAGCTGCAGTTTCCTTCCTGCAATACTTTGCTCTCAACCTCTGGCAACAAATGAGGACAAAACGATCGACAGTGAAAGCAACGGTGAGCCAAACAAAACAGTCAACAGCTGTGTAGTTGATCACCTCATCGCTTCAGAGAACACCTCTGGGCCGCCCGGACCAACCAACCCAACCACCCCGTGGCTCAACACTTTAACTCTCACTCCCACTCCACCGAGGACATGCAGGTCCTTGGACTCCTCCACCGGCAGAACATAACAACACGACGGCTGGAGGAGGAGCGCCTCATCTTCCGCCTGGGAACCCTCCAACCACAAGGTATGAACTCAGATTTCTCCAGTTTCCTCATTTCCCCTCCCCCCACCTTGTCTCAGTCGGTTCCCTCAACTCAGCACCGCCCTCCTAACCTGCAATCTCCTTACTGACCTCTCCGCCCCCACCCCACTCCGGCCTATCACCCTCACCTTGACCTCCTTCCGCCTATCCCACCTCCATCGCCCCTCCCCCAAGTCCCTCCTCCCTACCTGTTATCTTAGCCTGCTTGGCTACTCTCTCTCATTCCTGATGAAGGGCTTATGCTCGAAACGTCGAATTCCCTATTCCTGAGATGCTGCCTGGCCTGCTGTGCTTTAACCAGCAACACATTTTCAGCTGTGATCTCCAGCATCTGCAAACCTCATTTTTTACACCTCATTGATGGTACTTATTGAGGTGAAGTGTAGAAGTGAAAATGGGAAATAGTAGGATAGCAGGCATGTAGTAGATTATCACATTGAAAATAATGACCAGGAGATCAACTGTCGTCATACCCATTAAGTGATCCCTTTAGATAGACCACAGCCTCCACGAATTAGAAGGACAATTGTCAGGAAGTTCGCTATGAAGAAAAGAGCAGAATCCCCAGATTAATGACACAAAATTACTTGGAAATTATGATACAAAACCAGGCCATTTTGTCCAATAGGTCTACGTTGAGGTTCACACTGCATATGTGTTTACTCCCACTGACTTTATCTTACAATATTGAGATATTATTCCTTTCAGCCTCACGTAGTTACTGAGATTTCCAATCAGGCAAACTCACAAAATGTGCAGAAGTACTGCACAGATCAGAAGGAAGCAAAATCTTTCTCAAACCAGAATCCCTTTACAGAGATGTGCAAGGCTATAATTAAACAGAAGGGTGGATCGGGAGGGAGTGACTGTCTCATTTGAACATTGACTAATTTACATACAATTTTCTGAAGCTAATTGGGAGGTCAATTGACCACAATTGTGTGGGATACATTTTATTACAAGGTCTCACAGGCGGGGTGTTTTCCAGTCAGGGGCACCGAGACAGATAAAAGTCCATCCATATCTTTGTAAGTGGAGATGTCCTCAGTGATGTTTCCCATGAAGTGGTAGATTGAGCTCCATTTGGTTTCAAGGATTTTGTGTTGTTCAGTTAGGACATTAAGAAACGTACCAGAGGAAAGAGGGGGGCTTAAAGCCTCAAAGCCTGAGACTCAAAGAGGAGACCAGATGCAGTTGTTCCCATGGGGATTGTAAATGTGGGAGGAGGTCAAGACAAGAAGGTTCAAGAGGGCAGATAGCCAGGGGTAGGTGGGCTCTGTATATCAGGGACATAATGGATTTAGTCCTGTGTAAGGAAACCATTGAGAATAGCAGCAGCCTGAAAGGTGAATGTATGATCATTGCATTTAGTCTATAAACAGTCTATAAACTATCTACAGCAATTGGAGATCCAGTTCCTGCACAGAGTGTGCCTTTCCAGGGAGTCAGTGATATTCCTTTGTGACAAATCAGTTTCAATTGTGCCTTTGGGTGTTCAGTGTCTGTAGCTTCAAAGATCACCGCAGGCTTTGAGCTCTCGTACCTCCAGCTCGTTGTGAGCATTAAACAGAGACCTTTACAGTGGGCTGTTAGCTCCTGAAAACGAGTACATTTGTAAGGGTTTGATGTGCTCACACCGACATCACTTTCACCACAGATGAGGTTCACCAGGCAGGAAGATGCCACAGGATTCAGGACTCTTGCTGAATTCTCAAAACTGGAAGGTGTCATCGATTACAAGCATGTTGCTGTTGAGGTTTCAGTGAGACAACCAGGGACATTTGTAAATATTAAAGGGGTTCACTCGCTCAGTGTCCAATTAGTCAGCAATTATCAACAAAGGCTTCTCCAGGTGTGTGTGTGTATTCCAGGGAGGGGTCATGACTCATACAACCTTCAACACCCCTTGGTTCCATCATGGGTAATCTACCACAGCCTTTGGAGAGACAGATTCTAAGAGGGAAGGACTGTCTCTTGAAGAGATGGCTCATGAGACTATAAGATCATGAGACATAGGAGTGGAAGCAAGGCTATTTGGCCCATCGAGTCCACTCCACCATTTAATCATGGTTGATGGGTGTTTCCATTCCACTTCCCTGCACTCTCCCCACATCCCCTAATTTCTTGATCAAGAATTTATCAATCTCTGCCGTGAAGACACTCAACGCCCCGGCCCCCACCGCACTCCGTCACGATAAATTTCACAGGTCACCACTCTCTGGCTGAAGAAATATCTCCTCAGTTCCGTTCTAAATTGACCCCCTCTAATTTTAAGGATATGCCCATGGGTCCGAAATTCCCCACCTAATGGAAACAACTTCCCAGCACCCACCCTTTCTAAGCCATGCATTGTCCTGTAAGTTGCTATTAGAATTCCCCTCAACCTTCTAAACACTAATGAATACAATCACAAGAGCGTCAGCTGATCATTGTATTTTAGGCCTACCATTCCAGGGATCATCCATGTGAATCTGCGCTGGACACGCTCCAGTGCCAGTATGTGCTCCCTGAGGTGTGGGTCCCAAAATTGAAAACAGTATTCTAGATGGGGCCTAACTAAAGCATTATAAAATCTCAGTAACACATCACTGCTTTTACGTTCCAACCCTCAAGATAAATGGCAAAATTACATTTGCTTTTTTAATCATGGACTCAACCTGCAAGTCAACCTTTAGAGAATCCTGGACTAGCACTCCCAGATCCCTTTGTTCTTTGGCGTTATTAACTTTTTCACCGTTTAAAAACTAGTCCATGCCTGTATTCTTTTTCCCATAATTGCAAGACCTCGCTTTTGCGCACGTTGAATCTCATCATTTATTTTCTGGACCACTCTCCTAAACTGTCAAAATGACCCAAGTTGAGACACAGGAGATCAGATGTTGAGTGACATTGCAGTAACATTTACACAAGCACCAAGTCGATCTGTCAAAGGGATTAACATCCTGCTCAACACAGCACAATGTCACTTCAAGCTACGACCATTGACAGGACTATTGAGTTTCTGGCAAAGGTAAGGTGGGTACTGAAAAGGATGCTGGGACACACACCATCAACAAACCCTGGTTAGTAAACCCTCAAGTCAACATCCATCCATAAGACCAGCCAAATGAATGAAAACAGTAACTACACATCCATCCTCATGTGCATGTATTTAATGAAGGTTATCAGCAATACCATTTCTGTAAAGACATCATAAATTATTCCCCATGTTCTCCGATATGGACTCAGTGTGATTTCTTACATTGTTCCTGCCTGCTGCACTGTAGCCTTCCCCATGTGCTGCCAGTGGTCCTGGAGGCAGGCGGCTGACTCTAATATCCCTTTGTCTGGAATGGCCTTGAGGGTGGTCCTCTGTTTGGTGGAGTCTGTCTGACCCTGACATGGTGAGGCTCTTCCTGCACAGTGTCAGGAATCTCCTTCATCACCCTGGCTCTCTGAAGCACTGGTGTCAGTGGCAGAGGGTAGAGGAGTAACTGTCTCCAACAGGAGTGCCCTGACAGGTACTTGCTGATGGTGACTGTTCCTCCCCATGTCCCACTCTGAGGTTCACGTGGCCCTCCATACTTTCCAGGCAGAGGGACAATGACCTGATGATGATGATGATGTCAGATATCTCCATCTCCTTCTCCTTTGCATAGAGTTCAGTGATAACGCAATGGATCACTTTAACAACTCTAACAATCATCCTAAAGCTAACTCTAATCTTAACACGAGACCTAAACCAAACCCTAATCTTAAAATAATCGTCTACACAAACCCTAACCCAGAACCTAAGGCCTCATTCTAAACACAGCACTAACGCCAACCCCAATCCCAACCCTAACCCTAACCTTATGAAGGGCTTATGCCTGAAATGTCAATTCTCCTGCTCCTCAGATGCTGCCTGACTGGCTGTGCTTTTCCAGTACCACACAGTTTGACTCTGATCCCCAGCATCTGCAGTTCTCACATTCTCCTCATCCTTACCTTCAAGTTAATTGTTCCCAAAATCTGAACTCAAACTTGAACTGTAAATCTAACCCTGAAGACGAATCGTAACCCGAACGCGAAAACTAATTCTGATCTCAAAAACACTCCTCATGCAAACACCTCTAATTCTAACCCACACATGAATCTAACCCAAATTATCACCACAACCTTAACCATAACTCGAAACACTAAACATAAGCTAATCCTAACCCTAACCATGACCTAATCCCAAGATCTAACCATAACAACAATTGAACTCCCAACCTAACTCTATTGCAAATCAGCATGTATATTCCACAGCACCTGATTGATCAGCCTCCACCAGAGATTGGGATGTGCTTGTGACCACCCCGCACCCCGTACCCCTCAGCAGATGTGCACAAACCCATCAAGATGTGATGCTTCATCAGATAAAAGCCCTAATTCCGCTGTGTAGCTCCCTGTTCCCCCTCAGTGGGCAATGCTGCTCACTGAGGACCGGTTACAGGGACCAACTGTTAATATGAAATAAAAGAACAACAGATTAATGATCTTCATCCTCATCTGTGATCATTTAAGAGGATACAGGCCTTCTCTAGGAAATCAGCTGAACAGAGTCTGAAAAGCCGACATTTCAGAGGAGATGCCATCATTCTCCCTCTGCTAATGGTGATAACATCTCCCTTCTTCTGCCCTTCCTTCCTGGAGTAAGCTTCGTCCCTCTGAACCTTACCTCATGCACAACCTCCTGTCTCCTCCTGCCCCTCAGCCTTCAGCCTCCAGCCTCCCAGTGGTTCTCCAGGTGAGTGACCAACTACAACATCACCTCCTCCTCCATCAGAGTCAGTTTGGCCACACCTCCACTGATCCTCATTCTCTCACTCAGGCTTTTGCAGGACATCAACCACATAGAACAGATATGTCCATATGTACTGACCAACTCTGCTAACTCTACCCGATAACTGAGAGAATGAGGAGGGCTCATTCCTCGGATTTGGACCTGCCCTGGACGGGGTGGATGATATCTCCACCTTGGCAAAGGAGTTTATGAAAGATGATGCTGTCACAGGAGACACCAGGGTTAAAGTTCACGGTCTATCCTGCTCCCTCAACAATAAAGGTTCTGAACTCTCAATGCTGCCTCCCCACAGCTGAAGGATATTTACACAATTCCACTTCACCTCAGCTGCCTGCTCATGCCCACAGCCCTGTACAATGATGGAACTGTCTTGCTGTTCACGGCCTGACCCTTCGCACAGTGGACACCCGCCCTCACCGTGTGCTTCACTGAGGAGGGCCCTGGCACCATGTGACTTGAGTGGCCAACTCATGGTCCCACTGTGATGATCGTTCAGGTGTGTGAGCACGTGGACAGGGCGCTATCCCATCGACCTGCCTGATCCCACTGACCAACATCAAATCCAGGCTCATGTCCCAGCAACAGACCCAGACACATGGCAATAAAAACCCAGTCGGAGAGAGCTTTGGGATCCAGAAATCTGAAAGTACCTGTTCCTCCCAGACAAGGACCATTTAGCACACGTCAGGTCACAAATTCCTCATGTCCTCATGGAACTAAACTAAAATTCACAAATTACAGCATGAGCTGTTTCTTGTAGGAACACCTGAAACTGGATCCAGCATGAGGAGAGAAAGAGGGAGGGTTTATACACTGAGAGATATATCAGGGGAAAGAACAGAGTGAAAGTGGGATTGAAAAGATAACACAACCTGCTTCAACTTCTTACCAGGAACTCCGAAGATTGTGAGGAAATGGTAATAAGTGAAAGCTATCTGTTCAGTTGTTGATAATTCCATTTTCAGGGAGAGACAATATCAATTGTTGACAGATCTGAATCATCAGACATTAATACATTATATAAAGCAACTAAATCTCCCCTGTGATTTTGTGCAGTTGCAGAGATAGTGAAATTAGTTTGTGGTCTTTGAACAAACAGGTAGAGTTAATTTTAATAGATATTACACAATACAATCTTCACCTACACCGGAAGAATGAAGGAGAACAATTGGGCCAGGTCCATCTCAAGGGTCCTTGCTCGCTGTCTTAGTGCTCTCTACACGGATGCTCACACCATCCCTGCCTTGCCTTTCTCACTTTGCCCCGTCAACTAGATACTCATAGAAAGATACAGCTTGGAAACAAGACCCTTCAGCTAACTTGTCTATGACAACCAGACATCCCAAATTAATCTCATCCCATTTATCAACATTTCATCCTTATCCCTCTAAACTCTTTCTGTCAGTATCTAAATGCTTCTAAAAATGTTGTTATTGTACCAGCCTCCACCACTTCCTTTGGCATCTCCTTTCTTACACACACCACCCTCTGTGTGAAAATGTTGCCCTCTCAGTTCATTTTAAAGCTTAGCCCCTCACCTTACACCTACGGTCTCTGGATTCCCTTACGCTGGGGAAAAGACCTTTAGCTCATCACCCTACCCCTGTTCTTCATGATTTTATAAACTTCCATAAAGTCATCCCTCAGTCTCCAATGCTGCTGGAAATTAGCACCAACCTATTTAGCCTCTCCCTATAGCTCAAACCCTCTCATCCTGGCAACATACCTGTCAATATCTTTTGAACTTTTTCATGTCTCACATCAGCCTACTCATAGCAGGGAGACCAGAATTGAACGCAGTCTTCCAATGTCCTGTACAGCCACAACATGACCTCCTCTCAGTTCCTATACTAGATGCACTGACCAATAAAGCCAAGCTTACCTTCTTCACTCTCCTGCCGACCTGCGACTCCACTTTCAAGGAATTATGAACCAACATTCCCAAAATTCATTGCTCCGCAACAATCCCCAGGACCTTACCATCAAGTGTATACATCCTGACATCATTTGCCTTTCCACAATGCAATACCTCATAGTTAGCTAAATTAAACTCCATCTGCCGCTCCTCAACCCATTAGTCCACCTGACTGAGGTCCTGCTGTACTCTGAGGTAACCTCCTTGACTCTCCACCACACCAACAATGTTGGTGTCACATGCAAACGTACTAACCACACTTTCTGTATTCATATCCAAACCATTTATAGTAATGACAAAATGCAGTGGACCCAGCACTGATCCTAGTTTCACAACACAGGTCACAGGCTTCCAGGCTGAAAAGCAACCCTCCAAAATTCCCCTCGGTCTACTACCTTTCAGCGAGTGCTTATCTAAATGGCTAGTTGTACAGAGATGGCATGCGCCCTCAAAACTGAGGAATTTTGCAAGGAGGTTTCAGCGGGACTCGAGTATTTCACCTGTGAAGTGAGACTGGAAAGGTTTGAATTGGTTTCGGTCAAATTCACCGATGTCAACCCGGTGTTCTTCTCTGACCACTGCCTCCTGCTGTTCAGCAAGGGTACATAGAATCTGAACGTGAAACTGCTGATCCCAGAAATCATGGAGAAGTTCAAAAGAGGTTCCACAAGTTGGAGAAACGTGAATCGCCACATTGAGTCTCCCTCAGACTTCTGGGAAACAGCCAAGGGGATCATCAACATGATCTTCATTCTCGAAGGTCTTCTGAAGGTGAGAGAAAAACAGGGGAGAACTGTGAAAACTCCAGAAAAGTGTGCAGATCCTACACCAGGTGTAGATAATGGGGGTTGATGTCATGGAGGATCAACAGGAGGTGAACATTCAGCAAACCTCACTCGTTACCTTCGTAGCCTCCATGGTAATATCCTGATCCAGGGTCTACACAGTGGAGCAGGATGAGACGTGCTCATGTTAGTTCTTTGAGAAGTTGCACAGGGAGAGCTCTGTGCTCAGAGCCCGAAGGGAGAAGGTGGATCTGTAAGGCTATCTCAGACTAACATCCTGAGGATCAGCAAATCGTTTCACGCTGGACTGTGTGACAGGAAGCCCACAGACAGCGTAGCCTCCCGGTCATTCCTCCCTCTCATGATAGGTCTTAGATGACAGCAGTTGGGAGAGGCTGCACCAGCCTCTATCTCTGGATGTGCTGACCAAGGCCCTCGAGTCCTCAGGAAAGAGTATTACTCCAGGAAGTGACGGCTTACCAGCCGAGTTGTATTCAATTCTGTGAGACTTGATTGGCCAGGACATGCTGGAAATGCGCAACAGAATGCCTCCAACAGGTAATTTGTGTAAATCCATGAGTAAATGTATCATCCCCACATCTGCAATCAGAAGGTGGAGAGGGATGACTGACAACTAATTTAATTGCTGAATGGCAATTAAAATGTCCTGAATAAAGTCATCACCATCTGGGTCAGTTCTGCTTTGGGATCAGTGATTCACCCTGAGTAAAACTGATCTGTTGAGGCAGCCTCATAATACTCAGATATAGAATCACCTCTGTACAGGACAGGGGACTTGGAAACCTGCCTCATCAGCCTGCACCAGGAGGTCCTTGACACGATCTTTCACACATCTATGAGGGGTTTTCTCTCCAAAGTAGGCTTTGGAGAGCGATTCTACAAATGAACCATACTCCTCTACACCAACATCATGAGTGCGGCCTCAATCATTGGTTGGGAAACAGAAAGCCCACTCTCTCCTTTCCTGTTGTATTGTTGACCTGGAGGTGCCTGAATCACTCTGGGAAACAATTCAGGCATTTCTTCCTTTTAAGCAAATGTCAATCTACTGCGAACCTCTTTACAAACGTTCATCAATCCACCATTGCTCATTTATGCATCAATGGATTCAGGACCCGAGTTTCAGACTCTAGTTCTTTATTCTCCATCTTAACAAACAATTCAAGTGTTTTAAGATCACTCTTCCCCAATACAATAATATTGTAAATTCATGCTATTGCATTGTGTATGTTTGTTTTGGAGAAAGCAAATTAACTTGCTGCATGCTGACACCTGTTCTCTCGCATCAGTTCAAAGCTGTGAGATGTAACAGGTTAGTCCTTTTAAACTGCTATTTATTATTTATAATGATGCTTGCTCTATTTGAACATAACAAATAAAGGTAAGATATCGACAATGACCATGTAACGTAACGCATACATTATTGAGAATATCCCGAAAATGGGAAAGCAGCACTCCAGGAAGAACTCTGTCCTTGAATCTATGAGGCATGTGAGGGAAGGGTTTGATCCTGAAGGTTCAGATTCTGAAGCAGAACACCTTCATGGATCCAGAACGTGTTTTGGTGCTTTTCTCTTTCACTCAGATTTACAACTTCAATTGGCCTGATGCATCTCCCTGCTAACTGAGCTTTATCCCAAGTTCCCAACACTCTGACAAGATTGAACGAGTATTCCACAATGCCGGTAGTATGGTTCCCCAGAAGGGTAGCAATCCCCATCCAATAAAAGCAAAACCCACGTTTCCAATCTATTCAGTTTGCACCAGCCCCAGAAACCTCACCAATCATCGGTAAATCCAAAGCACTTCCTCCTGGAACTAATTCTTCTAGCCACATGTTCATCGGCCTAATGTGTACTCAGAGTAACAAGGGGATCAGCCTTTCAACTTCTTGCCTGATTTGCTGCATTTTACTGATTAATGCCAATCACTGTTGCTCCCTGCTATTGTGATTAGGTCAACCAGCTGGAACTGAAAGTGTGTGAGTTCCCTGATTGGAGCTCTGAATCTGATCCAATCAGGGAGCCCTGTCTGAATTAAAAGAATGAATGTCAGGAATATTGAGATGCTGAATACCTGACTCAGTAAGAGGCTACTGTTAAAGGAGATGCATTTGTAAATAAATGGGTGATTAATGACAGGATGTCAGCCTCTGAAGTGTGATTTCACGACCAGACATTGTTGGTATAAATGTGCAACAAGGACCACGGGCTCTTCACTTTCCGCACGTTCCCATTCCTGCTTCTGTCCCTAACCAGTAAACCCCTCACCCCAAGATATGTTGAAGTTTTTCTGTGATGTTCTCGACCTCAGCACTGTTGAGACAATATACCTTCCAGGCTTCTGTCAAGTCAGGACTGTTGATTCTGATAGATTCACTCAGTCACTTTATGTTTGTCCACAGCTGCCATTTGATGTTAACACAGCAACAAACTGACTTTATAAATACTGAAAAGCAGAAAAAAAAACTGGGGAGTTGGGAGTCCATGTCTATTTGAGTGCAGGATTGATTGAGCATAATGATTGCTGGACAGCAAGGGTTCAACGATGAGGGAGTGAAATGACGCAAACCGAGGGTTGAATTGCACAAAGTTCGAAGTGTTTGAGATGAATAAGTCTTTGAAGAGAATAATGGAAACTACTGGCACTAAATGGACCTAAAGGCTTCTTGTTGCCTCTTGATGTATGACTAGGACAAGCATCTAAATGTTTATGATGGCCTGAAATCTTTCCAAAATTGAAATGAATGAACAATGCCTCACATTTTTCTATATTATATTGCACTGACCATTGTGTGTGCATTCACTCACTGAACCTGGCCTTCCACCTCTCAGTGTTCATATGTTCTCCTTGTATTTTTCTGTCCCAACTGACATTTTGCAATTAACAAACACATGATTCCACCATCTCAGTCATTGACAGATAATAAGTGGCTGTGTCTGGAGAAGTGGTCCTTGTGGCACTCAGTAATACCAGCCCAACAACATGAAGATGACAGATTTATTCCTTCTCTCTGTTTTCTGTTCTTTATTAGTCCTTACGCCAAGTCCCATTTCCCCATCACTGTAGGCATCATTGACAGTATTGATACCTGCTCAAATGTTTCCAAATTTGACATTTCTGCATCCTGGAGTGTGTAAATCCCTCCCTGGCCTTACTCCATCATCTCACTTGAAGCTGATCCATCCCACCATCAGTCAGATGTTTAGGTATCTACTGTGGACATGTGCAGTACACTGCAGGGAACAGAAAATAACTCATCCCCATGTGGTGCTGTGCAGATCGTGTGTCGCAGAATCAGCTCTGAAACCTGTCCAGGACATTCTTATCCTGGTCGGAGGATCATTATTGATTGGAACTTATGTAATCTTTGAGGGTATTTTCCAGTGACTCATTTTATTTGTTTCAATTATTGCCTGAATTGGAGAAGTTACATTTGAATCAGAAGCTGTTTCCATGCAAGGTGAGGCATTCTATTGTGACGTTAGATTTACGAAAACCTACAATGTGTTGTCTCCATTAACCAACTATCATCCCCTTCACATAACAGGGAACCAGGGAAGCCACATCCCTCTGTTGAGGAGAACATTTCTCAGAGAGACACTTAACAACCGGGATTTAATTTCCAAATGGTCAAAGGCGAGGGAAAGAAGACACTGAAATGAAATGAGATTTCAGTGTTTGATAGATGGTGCTGGGGGGTCAATGCTGGTATACAGAGTGGCACAGTGGCTCAGTAGTTAGCCCTGCTATCTCACAGAGCCAGCAGGTGGGTGTGGGTGGGATAGCCTTTGCAGGGTCGATTTGGACTGGGTGGGCCCATTGACCTGCTTCCACTTTGTAAGAATTCTATGAATTTATTCCACATGCATTTTCCAATGTTTCCTACTGACCGATTGAGATTTTTACAATCCAATAAACCTAGATTCTAAAAATAGTCTGTCTCAATTGAGAGTAAACTCACCGCTGTCACCTGTTTGTACAAATTCTTAAATAAATGAATTGAACCACATTGTAATGTCACAGTCCCCCACATTAACTGTGAAAGCATTACTTTCACTTCAATCATTTTTGTCATTTCTTTCAGTTCCTGTAAGACCCTGAAACTGAGTGGATGTGTAGATCCGTGCTCATGTGGAGGAAATGAGAGTTTTAGTAAATTATATTGCCTTGGAATGAAAATGTTGTACTAGTCCCAGGCTGAAGTGTTGTGACAAGAAAAAGCTCTGAAGACATTGTTTAAAGCTAACTACATTGACACTCTGGTAGCTCCATGAAGGAATTTACTGCAGTTCCAGTTTAGAAGTGACAGTCACAAGTCATTTAACCAAGTGATAGATACAGGGATTCTCCTGTAAATATTCTGTGAGAGTTGTTTCATTTGGAACAGCACTGGGAGTCGTGTTTTGTAAAATATATCAAGGTCATGTCCTTTTCATTCATTTATGGAAGTTTTGAGGGTAATGAGAATTAGACATTTCTTCCGTGTTCATTGCTTTTGAATCTGAGTTATAAGTAAGCAGTTTGTTTCATTCTACTTACTTGTAAATTTCTTTCGCAATAAATTTCTGTTTTGTTGTGGAAATAATATTTGCAGCATTGTGTGTTTGCGATTCAGCAAGAGATCTCTTTGTTAAATCAAAACAAGTAAGGTTGTCATCCATCAAGCTGAATTTGTGTTTAGGATCTGGCTTGTTCTGTAATTAATCAGCTGGTATCAGAACAGAAGTGAGACAATTAAAGACTAATACTAACTCCTGAGGAACTGATAAACTAACCCCACTCTTCATATAGATTGCGCCTCAACTATATCCATCCAGATCCATTATATGGCACAAACCCTGATCAGACATCCACACTGAGTTTAATACCATATTGCCCATCCCAAAGTTACTACTCTGTCACTTTGCACAAGAGCCAACACAAAATAACTTCCCTCAGTCCCTGCCAAACCTGTAAGACTGCAGCTGCTTGAGACACTGGTTGGCTCACACACATGCGGTTTTGTGTCCAATACTGGTCATCACCGAGCAGTGAGGACAGAATTACTCTGAGGCGAGTACAGAAGATATTTACAAGAATAGTATTAGTATGTGGGAATTCCTGCGTTCAAAATCACGCAACACCAGGTTATAGTCCAACAGGTTTAATTGGAAGCACTAGCTTTCGGAGTGCTGCTCCTTCGTCAGGTGGTTGTGGAGTACATAGTTGTAAGACACAGAACTAATAGCAAAAGTTTACAGTGTGATGTAACTGGAGGTATACATTGAAAAATACTTTGATTGTTGAGTCTCTCATCTGTCGGAATGACCACTTCCTTCATATGTAAATCACAAAACATTTTTCGAAATTTACATTCACAGGTGAACTTTAACAATTATCTGATAATGCGTTGAAGGTGTTAGCTCCCTTTGTGCTGCTGTCTGTGCCAAAATGTTTAGACTGATTCTATTGTTAAAAATGAATTAACAGAACATTCCATGAGTTCATGCAGTCTTTGAGCAAAGTACAACGTAACTCTGCAAGTACAATACATCTCAAACGTATCTGTGTATGTGTGCATGTGGACTCTAACCTGGTGTTGTGTGGTTTCTAACTTTGTCCACCCCAGTCCAACATCGGCATCTGCAAATCATGGAAATTACTGCAGCTTTGATGAAAGATGCTCAGGGTAGTGTCATTTTCCATAAAGAGAGGTGAATGAGTTTTGATGTGATTGGGATGTACAAAATAATCAGGGTCTAGATTGGGGGCATGTCTCCCCAAACGTAGAAACATTTACCAGGAGACACCAAGTGAGAAAAATTATTGGGAGGATTATCAAGGACATGAGGCCGACCATTTTATTCAGAAGTTGACAGTGCGACTGGAAATCACTGCCCAGTCCTGATGATGGCTTGAGGTGACCAACCTTAACTCATTTATTGGGAACCTGGAACTTCACGTGAGGTGTAGAAACCCTCAGCGCTATGGACCATCTGCTGGAAAGTGGGATCAGAGCAGCTTGTGAGTTTATTCAATTGATGCAGACATGAATGACCTCTTTCAGTGTCATTACTTTTGTGCATTTCTGTGCTATTGCAGAAAGACTGAGGAGTGATGAAGTGAATTCACTTGGTCGGTTAAATGGCCTGTTTCTGTGTTTTCCATTTTCACCACTGGGAACACTGTGGATTGTTAAAGTGAACTCTACAGGGATGTGTCCACCTTCCAGTTGTTTCCTGAAGAAATGTTTATAGCTTCATACTTTTTACGCTGTATAAATCAATTTTACGTGGGGGTGAATACTATTAACTCAAGTTAGAACATAAGAATTTTACAGTTCATTAGGTTAATATTGCTTCGTTGTTTAGTTTTCTCATTATAATGTAAAGATTTAGAAAAGAAGTATTATGAAATCTTGTATTGTCAATGAACTGCTGAGTATTCAGATGATCAATTTAAACGTTAATTGCCCCGACATTATAGAACAAAATAGACAGTCAGAGATACCTTATATTTATCACATTTTATTATACAATGGATTGGAGCTGTCACATTCAGTAATTGCAGTAGTAAACTGCAATTTTGATTCACATTGTATTGTTTATTCATAAAATATCAACAAGCACATTCCAAAACTATTTGAGTCAGGTAGTGCAGAGAATGCAATTAAAAAGTCACAGCTCCCTATTTGCACTTTATATTATTTGCTGACTGAATGTCAGCCAAATTAGAACATTTGCTAAACTTGACAATGAATTGCTCACATTCCAAACCAAACTATGTGGGATTCAGTGAGTTAACAGATCCTCACTTTACCATCACAGAGAGGGCTCAGATCATGGTTTACACCTTTAATGATGAAACAAACCTTTCTCAGCTCTGTTAGCATTGTCCATCAAACAAAAGTATCTTCACAAGTGTAACAAGTCATGGTTTTGTAACATAGTGACCAGACGATTCGATGTAACCTGATTTGGAGCATGGGAAATAATTGTGACTGTGAGAGCGGCTCCTTTTTTGAGGTAGTCTGGGTGTCAGCGCTGACCTCCAAAACATCCTTGAAGAGTAATTATTGTTTTATGTGCTGTTGCATTGTTTGGAAATTTGGGGAAAATAAAGATCAAAGCAACACAATGTGAACAAAGAAGGAAACTGTGTGGGAGAATTCACAGCACAGGAGCAGGTACGTTTATGGTTTTTAAGTGTAGTCTTGCTGAGTTTTTTTGTGTATATCTACAATATGCGGCTGAAGGAGTTCTTTTTGGTTACAAGTTTTATTGAGATCTGTCTCTTGATTAAAATGTAATAATATAAAGCACAGGCACTACATTAGCCGGTAGCAGTGTTCTTTAAAGCAGTTAGGCTGTAGTTGTTTTCTGGGTGTGTAGATTATTTAGTTGCAAAGATGGCCTTTAGTAGTGATGTACTCTTCCTGTCAGATGTGGGAGAGCTCCCATGTTACTGATCAAATATGTCTACAGTAAATATGTTTGGTGGTGAATCCTATCATATCACTTGGATCAGTTGAAGCAGCAGAGAGGAATTTTGAGACAATGATGAAGAATTTTCAGGAGTTGGGGGTCTGATGGATGGTAGCTATAGGAAGAGAGAACAAAAGCAGATACAACCAAGTAGACAGTTTATGTCGAGGAAAGGCAGTCGAGGGATATAGGTAGTGCAGGTATCTCCTGTGGCTATCCCCATTTTAAAGAGATATGTTGTTTTGGAAAATGTAGGGTGTGATGGACTCTTTGGGGAATGTAGCATGGACAGTCAAGTTTCTGGTACCAAGACTGGCTCAAATGTAACGACTGGAACGCCAGTTTCCAAGTGAAAAATTGTGATAGGGGACTCTCTCATCAGAGGCACAGACAGACTTTTCTGCGGCCAAGAGCCACTGTTGCCTCACTGGTGTCAGGATCAAGGATATCTCAGAGAGCATGTAGAATATTCTCAAAGGGGACAGGGACTAACAAAAGGTCATTGTGTACATTGGAACTAACTACACAGGAAAGAAAAAGGATGAAATTCAGAAGGGAGGATATGAGGTTAGGCAGGAAATTGAAAGGGGATCCTTGAGGGTAGTAATATCTGGATCACTCAATGCCACGAGCTAGTGAGCGTAGGACGAGGAGGATCGAGCAGATGAATGAGTAGTTGAGGAGCTGGTGAAAGGGAGAAGGATTCACATTTTTTCATCATTGGAATATTTCTTGGGGTAGAACTGATCTGTAAAACAAGGACAGATTGCAACTGAATTAGAAAAAGAACTAATTTACTGGCAGGGAGATTTGCTCGAGATGCTCAGGAATATTGAATCTAGTAAGGTTGGATTGGGGATGACGGCAATGGTGGAAATGCGGGAGTGGGGTGACTATTGGATCACCAATAGTCAAAAGGTGAGGTGCCCAAAGACTGGAGGTTGCCTCATTGTGCCACTACTTAAGAAAGGTGGTAAGGAAAACCCAGCAAACATTACACAGGGGAGCCTGGCATTCATGGTGGGCAAATTGTTGGAGGGAGATCAGGGACAGGATTTATATGCCCTCCATATTTGGATAGGCAAGGACTAATTAGTGATTGTCCATATGGATTTGCACGTCAGAAATCATGTCTCACCAACTTGATTGAGATATTTGAGCATGTAACAAAGAGGATTGATGAGGCAGAGTGGCAGACGTGATCTATATGGACATCAGTAATGAGTTTGACAAGGGTCCTCATGGTTAAAAAGGTGAGACCACATGGAATAGAGGGAGGACTAGCTATTGGGACACAGAACTGGCTCGGAAGTAGAAGACAGAGGATGGTGGTACAGGGTTGCTTTTCAGACTGGAGGCTTGTGACCAGTGGTGTGCCACAAAGATTTGTGCTGGATCACTGCTTTTCATCATTTATACAAATGATTTACATGCGAATATGGGAGGTATGGTTAGTCAGTTTGCAAATGTCAATAAAATTGAAAAAGTGTAGTAGACAGTGAAGAAAGTTAGGATTAGAATGGTGCTGGAAAAGTTCAGCAGGTCAGGCAGCATCCCAGGAGCAAGAAAATCAACCTTTCGGGCAGGTGCCCTTCCTGATTAAGGACTTTTGCCCGAAACATCAATCTTCCTGCTCCTCGGATGCTGCCTGACCTGCTGAGCTTTTTCCTGCGCAATTTTAATCTGGACTCTAATCTCCAGAATCTACAATCCTCAATTTCACCTCGTGAAGAGACTTATCTCAATGTATAACAGGATCTTGATCAGATGAGCCAATGTGCTGAGGAGTTACAGATGGAGTTTAATTTAGATAAATGCGAAGTGCTGTATTTTGGAATGGCAAATCAGGGCAGGACCTGTACACTTTGAGATAAGGTCCTGGGGAGTGTTACTGAACAAAGAGACACAGTTTCATAGTGACTTGAAAGTGGAGACTGCAGTAGACAGGATAGTCAAGAAGTGGTTTGGTATGTGCTCCTTTATTGTTCAGAGAATTGATTAGAGGAGTTGTGAGGTCGTGTTGCGGCCAGACAGGACATTGGTTAGGCCACTTTTGGAAAAGTTGTGTGCAGTTGTGGTCTCCCTCCTGTCCGAAGGATGGTGTGAAACATGAAAGGGTTCACAAAAGATTGACAAGGATGTTGCCAGTTTTGGAGGGTTTGCAAAATAGGGAAAGGCTGAGTAGACTGGGTCTCTTTTTAATGGAGCTTTGGAGACTGAGGGGTGATCTTACAGAGGTTTATAAAATAATGAGGAGCGTGTATAGGACAAGGTCTTTCCTCTGGGTTGGGAGAGTCCAGAGGTAGAGAGCGTGGTTTCAGGATGACGGGGAAAAGGGTTACAACATTCTTAATGGAAAATCTTTGTCATGCAAAGGGTGGTGCATGTATGGAATGAACTGCCAGAGGAAATGTAAGAGGCTGCTACAATTGCAACATTTAAAAACAAAAGCATCCGGATGGATAAATAAGGGGGAAAGGTTTAGAGGGATATGGGGATAAATGGAATGCTATTAGCATAGAATATCTGCTTAGCAAAAGCCATTTGGACCAATGGGTCTGTTTCCTTGCTTTACATCTCTATGACTCTAACTACACCCAACATGCTAGGAGCAGTCGAATGCATGTTTCATCATAGATAAATATCAACACACTGAATCTCAATTCCCTTTTAGAAATCAATCCCCGTTCTTTGTTTGCAATGATAGGGCCTTGTGCAAGGAGAAAACCAAATTGATGTTTTGAGTTCCTTGATTAACGTCCAGAGGAAAGTGTTCGGATGAAAATGATTGCATTAACTCTGTTTCTCTCTCCAAAGATGCTGCCATACCTGTTGAGCCTCGCCTGTTATTTCTGTTCCTTTTTCAAATGTCTGGTATCCACAGCACTTTTATTTATTTCATGAAAATGTTTCACTTCCCAACCTACTTCCCAGAATTAATTCTTAGAATTGTGGAACCCGACTGGACTGAAGTGTTGCATCATTCCATCAAGCTTGTGCCATCAAGGCTCGACGAATTCTGGTCTCGTCTCAGGGAGTTGTTAAATGTTGTGAGCCTTCCTACATCAATAACCCTCCCAAGCACCTAATTATCAGATACCACACCACTCTCTGAGTGAAAGCCTATTCCTCAAAACCCCTCCAAATCTTTTGCTTTTCACCTTCAAAATGTTGCCCTTTTGCCATCTGCCAATTCCCTGTGCCAGTTAGATATGGAGAGCTTCCATTGCTCTCTGGGCAGAAGTGGAGAATGTTTGATCAGTGACATTCGATTTCTATTTTATTTTCTGTATCTTTCAGTTAATTTCCTACTGATTTTGGTTCTCTTACAGGGAAAGTGCGGCCTCTCTAACTGCACAACCCACTGCCTGCTGGCTATGGCAATATCAGATCTACTGTTCATTTTCGCTGATATCATCCTTTGGTGATTGAAAGACCTTTACTACCCAGGGTGTTTCCTGGACATCACCCCTGTGTGCAGTGATGTCGATGCCCTGGTTGGTGCAGCCACAGACTGTTCTGTCTGTTGCACTGTCCTATTCTCTTTTGATCATATTGTAGCCATTTGCTGCTTGAAAATGAAGAGAAAATATTGGGCAGAGAAAGCCTTGGCCGTGGCTCTGGCTGCAACCAGCATTCTACTCTGTTCAAAAAACATTCCCTTCTATTTTCGGTATAAACCTGGAAGGATAGTTGACAATGTTCCAGGGTTCTGCTATATAAAGTCAAGTTATTTTACTAATCCCAGGTGGCTGGGATTTAGGTAGTTTGGTTACATTTTAACCCCTTTCATCCCATTCGTGTTAACTCTGTGAATGAACACTGACGATAAGGCACATTTTAGTGGCCAGTCGTATCCACAAGAGCCTGAGGGGTCAGAGGAAGGTAACGAGTCACAGAGATGCAGAGATGGAGAGCCGGAGGAAGTCGGTGATTTCCCTCCTCACCATATCCATCAGCTTTATACTGCTGTGGTTAGTTTTTGGTGCAAACATCTTACACTTTAGCATTAAACCAACATATTGTTGGATTAAATTTCACTTTACGTGGGCTGGAGAAATGCTGAAGGATTTCAGCTGCAGCACAAACACATTGTTTTATGCAGTGAAGCTGCCCAGGTTCAGAGCGAAGGTGAGGAATGTGATGCAACAGCTGGTCTCGTAAATCCTGCCCTTATGGTGGAAAGAGCCTGGAGGAGAGATTCAATATGACGGACTGGCTGTGAGTGATGGGCTCAGCTGGAACATCACATCTTCACGGACTGCCCTGTGGATGAGTGTTATAGACCGGCAGGAGGGGTCTCTGCATTCCCCCTGCAGGGGCGGAGGGAAAGGGGCAGAAACAGTCATTCCTGCACCATCGTAATTGTCAGACTCTCCCTGTTCAGCTCACAATAAGCACTTTATTACAACCAGGGAAAGGCTCCAGGTGCTGGTGATCCCCTCAGCTGAGTTGGTCATTGGAGATGCACATTTGTTTGTGAGAGAGTTTATTGATACCACCTCCTGACTGCTTACTTCACATGGATATTACTTTTTCTCCCTCTCTGCCTCTTTCTGTCTGTCTTTGATCCTCTCTTCCTCTCTTGCATTGACCTCCATCTCAGTTTCTTGCTCTGTCTCCCTCTCTCACTTTTTGTCTCGCTTTGTGTGTCCCTCCCAGTCTGTATTGCTCTGTCTATTTGTCTGTCTGTCTCACTGTCTCCCTCTATGTCTACCCTTCTTTGAATCTCTGTCTATCTCTTTCTCTGTCTCTCTGTCTCGCCCTTGGTCTCTGTCTTTTGTTCACAAAGAAAATAACAGACGCTTGTTGTCTCAGTTTATGACATGTTCACTTGCATTGACTCAAATCCCTTCCTGATCCCTTCATTCACTGATCTTTCCCCAGGCAATGATTTAGTAAAGTACAGAATGCACAGAATCAGCCCACAATACGTTGACACATTACAGTAAGTAAGTCTGCTGGAGTTTGATCATCTCCTCTTCCTCTCCCTGTGGCTGTGCAGGAGGTGTGTACATATGTTTCCCTTACATTGTGTAAGGGTCTTCGTGTGTCTGTGTGTGTGTGTGGGGGGGTGGTGGGGGGAGGGGGGTGCTTCATTGTCACAGCATTTCTGTCTGCATGGATATGTGTGCATTCGGTATGTACATGGCTGTATTTCTTTCTCTGTCAATTTGTCTGTATTTGTGTGTATTTACATGTGTGTATATGTGTGTGTGCGTGCATAGATTTGTTCTGACTTCTCAGTATGACTGTTAAATTTCACCAGATTGTGAAGGAGCCGCACTCCGAAAACTAGTGCTTCCAAATAAATCTTTTGGACTGGAAACTGGTGTTATGCGATTTTTAAATTTGTACACCCCAATCAAACAAACACATCTCCAAATCATCGGTATGACTGTATTTTTGTGTGTGTGGATGTGTGTGTATTCTGTACATACATGGGTGTGTCTCAGTCTGCCTGTTTTTCTGGGTGTGTATGTGTATGTGTGAGTAGGTGTGCTCCCTTCTGCACCCTGATTTCATTCCTGTGTTTACTGTGAGTGTGCATGAATGTTGCTGTAGTCTGTGTAGATGTGTTCCCAGCTTTAAATTTGACAGTATTATTGTGCGCTATGCACATGTGTGAGATGCATGTGTGTATGTTTGTGTGTATTTTTGTTTTCCAGTATGTTCCTATTTCTCACTTTGACTGTTTTTCTGTGTTATAGGTGTGTGTTCTGCGTGTATGTGTGTGTGTGAAGGTGTGGGTGTGTTTCTGTGATCCGCTGGGTTGGCTCTGTCTCTGTCTGATCATGACATTCCCTCTCCTGAAAAAGTTCAAATGAACCCTTCAGCAGTTCACGGTGAACATATCGCTCTAAGTAACGCATTTCTTGCAAGCTGGGAAATATCTAAATATCAATATCTGTACCTCCTGCACCCTGACAGCTGAACTGTTACTTCAGTTCAAGGACCTAAGCCGAATGAACAAACAAGACAGGGAAATATTGAGTAAAAGGCAGAATTCCAGTTCTTCCATCCTTCTTTGAAACAAGGAGCTGTTTGTGTCCATACATAAATATTGTTACATGTTGGATCATTAGGCCATACAGTGTGGGAGGGCAATTAGGCCATTCATCCTGAGTCATTCTGGCATTTGATCATGAGGGAATTCTATTCTCCTGCATTCTCCCCATAACTTTTGATTCCCTGATTAATCTGGAACCCATATATCTAAGTGTTGTGGGCCAGGCCAGACCTGGTTATTTACAGATTTCTGAATGAAACACAAACAAAAGAGAACAGAATACAGACTAACTTAGTCTGTTGGGCTTTCGCACAGACTCTCTCAATTTAATACTTGTTCTAAATTACTGCACAAATCCCCATAAACACCTCTTGGCAATACAGGTAAAAATCAAACATACGATCTGACAGGAGAGATGTCAGAGAGAGACTCAGCTTGGAACAACTTCTTTTATGTAGCTGTTCCTTTTGCCAGCAGTCTGAAAAACTGACTGCTTCCTGACACCAAACAAAACTCAACCAGGCCGGAATAATGTTGAGCTTGGAGAATTGGCCACTGTACTTTTTTTTACATGAAAGCCTTTTGTCTGAGGCAGTGTCTGTTAGCTATTGTGAAGTTGGCCCTAAAACCCATCAAAACTAGACACCCCAGAACCACTGCATTTATAAACAGTGTAAGAAAACAAAAGAACAACACAACTTTGGTAAAGGAGCAGCATCATCACACACGCAATGTCCTGATCTCCACAGTCCTCTGCGGCAATGATTTCCACAGATTACACATTCTTTCACTGATGAAATTCATGCTCATCTCAGTTCCAATGGTTGTCACTTCGGTCTGAGGCTGTGCCCTCAGTTCCTATTCTCTCCGACACATGGAAACAGCTTCCAAGCCAAAGCTGAAATTGGAGGACTCTTCAAAAAAGAAAGTACAATGCTGGTCTGAGGCTGTGAATGACAGTTTCTGGGACTGTTTCTTGACATTGTATTGCACAGACTATTTTTGTGCTCATTCACTCACTGAATCTGTCCTTCCCTCTCTCAGACTTCCTCTCTCCTCCTTTACTGTGCACCTAACATTGTGCTTCTCCCAACGTAACACATGATCCTATCACCTCAGTCATGGGGACAGATTATAAATGGCCATGACACGAGGAATGATAATTGTGGTACTCACTAATATCAGCCGAAGAACATGAATATGACCGATTTGTTCCTGCTCTCTGTTTTCTGTACTTTCTCAGTCCTCACAGCATGACCCATTTCCCCATCACTGCAGGCCTCATTGTCAACATTGACTCCTTCCCAAACATTTCCAGAATTTGACATTGCTGCATCCTTGATTGTGCACATCCCTCCCCGGCCTCATCCTTCCATCTCGCTTGAAACTGTTCCAATCCACCATCAGTCAGATGTTTTAAGTTTCTTCTCTGTACATGTGCAGTACACTGCAGGGAAGAGAGAATGACTCAGCCCCATGTGCTTCTGCACAGATCAGGTGTGTCTCAGAGTCAGCTCTGCACAATGTCCAGGATATTTGTATCCCAGTAGAAGGATCTGTATTGATTGGAGTTTGCGTAGCCTTTGAGGGCATTTTCAGTGATTATTTTACTGATTTCAATTATTGCCTACACTGGAGAAATTATATTTGATTCAGACGCTGTATCTGTGGAGGGAGAGGAATTCAATCACGACGTTTGATTTATTAAAACGTACAATGTGTCGTCTCCATTAACCAACTATCATCCCTTCACAGAGCAGCCGCTGAAATCCAGGGAAGCCACATCCCAGTGTTGAGGAGAACATTTCTCAGAGAGACACTCAACAACCGGAATTTAATTTCCAAATGGTCAAAGGTGAGGGAAGGATGACATTGAAGTAAAATGAGATTTCAGTGTTGGACAGATGGTGTTGGGGTGTCAATGGACAGGATGGCACAGTGGCTCAGTGCTTAGCTCTGCTGCCTCACAGGGACAGCAGGTGGGTCTGGGTGGGATAGTCTTTGCAGGGTCGGTGTGGACTCGATGGGCCCATTGGCCTACTTCCACATTGTAAGGATTCTATGATTTTCTTCAATATGCATTTTCCAATGTTTGCGATCGACCATTTGTGATTTGCAACATCCAGTAAATCTCAGTTCTAAAAATGTTCTGTGACAACTGGGAGTTAACTCACCGCTGTCACCTGTTTGTTCAATTTTGTAAATAAATTGATTGAACCGCATTGTAATGTAACCGTCCCCCAGACGATGCCAGCAGGTATAAATGAAAGGCTTTGAGATTATATCATCTCGGCATTGTGTACAGAGAAATTGACATCACAAAGTGATTGAGGAAGAAAATGACATTTTCAATTTATGCTGTGTGGAAAATATTTATCACGACTCTTCCGTTTGTAACAATTCCTGGTAAGTTCCTTGCACCTTTGAATTTGTGTGAATCTGTCTGAGGATTCTCTGTGGGGTCACTCTGACAATGACACATGGGCATATTGTGCCCAAAAGTCAGACAGTGGCAGACGATCAGTAATTTAGTCTCAGATTCCTGGGATGAAAATGTGTTGCTGGAAAAGCGCAGCAGGTCAGGCAGCATCCAAGGGAGCTAGTTTGTTCAGTTGATGAAGACATGAATGACATCTTGCAGTGCCATAACTTCCGAGCATTTCTGTGGAATTGTAGAAAGACTGAGGAGTGTTAGAATGAATTCGCTTGGCGCCTTGAATAGCCTGTGTCTGTGTTGTCCGTTTCCACCACTGGAACACGGACTGGATTTTTACTATATTGTATTTTATTATCCAAAGGATTTGAGCTGTCGTACTCAGTAATTGCAATACTGAATTGCCTGTTTTCTTTTGCATTGTGTAGTTTATTCATAAAATATTAACAAGAACGTTCCCAACTTATTTGAGTCAGATAATGCAGATAATGTAATAAAAAGTCACAGTTCATGATTTGCATTTTGTATTATTTGATGACTGAATGTAGAAGAAAAATTAGAACATTTTGAACATTTGACTTTCTAAAACAAACTATGAGGAATTCAGTGAGTTCACACATCCTCAGTTTAGAAAATGTAGAGTGAGGTGCTGGAAAAGGACAGCATGTCAGGGGACTTCGATCGTGGTTTGTGCCTTTAATGGTGAAACAAACCTTTCTCAGATCTGTTAGCATTAGCCGTCAAATAATAATATCTTCTCAGGTGCAACAGCTCCTGACTTTTGTATTGTAGTGACTAGAAGATTCTAGGACGGGCAAAGATTGTAGCTGTAAGAGCTGCTCCTTTTTTGCAGGATCTTCCGTGGCAGAGCTGATTTCCATGAACTCCAGGAAGGGGAATTATTGTTTTATAAGCTATTGCATTGTTTTCAAAATTTGGGGAAAAGAAAGACCAAAGCAACGACGATTTAAAAAGGAGGAAGAGAGACAATGTTAGAGATCACATGGTCAGCGAAAGAGAGAGACAGAGAAACCTACACTGCTGTCTGACACAGCAGTGAATGTAGAGCGAGGTGCTGGAAAAGGACTTCCTAGAAGCTGGAAAATAGATGTTTTGGGCACAATCCCTTCATCAGGAATGTCCGAAACGTCGATTTTCCTGCTTCTCAGATGCTGCCTGACCTACTGCGCTTTCCACAACCTCACTCTCGACTCTTAATCTCCATTATCTGCAGTCCTCACTTTTGCCACATCAGTGAATCTGCACAACGACTGCCTTCGCTTTTTGAGTTCATGTATTTCTGGGCACCAGAGGGCATCTAGGAAAAAGCAACAACACAGAAATCACAGCTGACCTTGGAGGAACCTGTGTGGGAGAATTCATGGCACAGGCTTTTACTTGTAATCTTGCTGACATTTTTTGTGTAAGTCTCCCATCGTGAGTAGAGTGAGTTCTTTTTGGTTTTATGTTTTATTGAGGTCTGTCTCTTGATGAAAATGTGAAAATAAAAAGGATAGGCAATAACTTAGCCTAGAGCTGTGCCTTTTAGCGCAGTAAGACTGGGATATTTTCTGGGTCTGCAGATTGCTCAGCCGCAATGGTGGCCTTTAGTAGAGTGATATAATCTTCCTGTCGGATATGGGATTTTCCGGACAGCTTCCATGTTACTGATGATGAGGATCTACAGTAAGTGTGTTTGTTTATGGATGCCGTCAGATGGCATGGATTTGGTTGGAGCAGCAGTTTGAAGCAATAAGGAATTTATAGGAGGTCAGGGTGTGATGGATAGCACTTATAGGAAGAGAGAATAACCACAGATGCAATCAGTTTGTTGGGTTACCTTCAGGAACGGTAGGAGTGGGAGGCTCGTAGTGCAGGAGTCTCTGGCGGCAACGCCCATTTTAAACAAGCATGCTGTTGTGGAAAACATGAGGGGTGATAGACTGTTAGGGGAATGCAACATGAACAGCCACGTTTCTGGTACCAAGTCTGGCTCTAATGTAACAAGTGGCATGTCAGTTTCCAAACGATCAAGGTAGTCAAAGGCTCAGATGGACGTTTCTGTGGCCAAGAGCAAAAACTCAAAATGGAGTGCTGTCTTGCTGCTGCCAGGATCAAGGATCTCTTGGCGAAGGTGCAGAATATTCTGAAAGGGGCGGGGCACCAGCAGGAGGTCATTATGCATATTGGAACTAATGACATAGGAAGGAAGAAAAGATGAAATTCTGAATGGAGAATATAAGAAGTTAGGCAGGAATTTAAAAGGGCGTCCTTGAGTGTAGTAATATCTGTATAAGTCTCAATGCCAAGAGCTAGTGAGTATAGGATCAGGAGGATAGAGCAGATGAATGTGTGGCTGAGGTATTGGTGCAGGAGACAAGGGTTCATATTTTGTTATCACTGGAACCTGGGATAGAAGTGACCTGTATAAGGAGAACAGATTGAATCTGATTTGGAAGGGGACTAATATACTAGCAGGGAGATTTGCTAGATCTGCTCAGGTGGATTTAAACTAATAAGGTAGGGGTGTGGTGGGAACGGGGAACCAGGGCAGTGGGTGGGACCCAGGGAAATAGTGAGAAAAATGTCAGTCTCAGACTGTAACATTTGGGAAAAGGAAGCATTCAAACAGTCAGGGCAGGCAGGAACAAGGCAGAAAATGAGTTCGGATTGATAAATTAAACTGAATTTGTTTCAGTACAAGATTCCAAACAGGGAAAACAGATGAACTTAGGGAATGGTTAGACAAATGGGATTTAGAAATCATAGCAATTGTGGGGATGTTGATGAGGGGTGGACAGGCCTGGCAACCTAATGTTACAGAATACAAAGGCTGTGGGAAGGAAAGAAAGGAGAAGCAAGAGAAGAGGATAAGTTGTGTATTTGATAAGGGATGGCATTACAGCTGTACTTACAGGATTTTCCTCGGAATACGTGCAGGGAAGTCGTTTGGGTTGAACTGAGAAATAAGAAAGGAATGATCACCTTATTCGGATTGTATTATGAACCCAGCCCCACCGTCAGCGGGAATTTGAGGAGAAACTTTGTAAGGAGATCTCTGATCTCTGTAAGAACAATATAGTGGGAATGAGAGGGAATTTTAACTTTCCAAACATCGACGTCCGTAGTATTAAGGGTTTAGATGGAGAGGAATTTGGTAAGTGTGTACAAGAACATTTTCTGAGTCAGTATGTGGATGGGCCTACTAGAGAAGGCACAAAACTTGAACTGCTCTAAGGAAATAAGGCAGGGCAAGTGAGTTGGGTGTGAGTTGGGGAGCACTTTTGAGCCAGTGAGCATAATTCACTTAGTTATAGTACACTGATGGAAAAGGATAGACCGGATCTAAAAGTTGAAATTACATAAAATAGCCATTTTTTAATGTAAAAATAAATGGCAAGTACTTTCAAAGGTTAACTGGGTACAGATGTTCTCAGGTAAAGGGACAGGGGAGAATGGGAGACCTTACAAATGAGACAACGTGAGTCCAGTTCGGATGAAAAGCAAGGCTGGTAACTGTAGGGAATGCTGGATGACGAGAGAATTTGATGTTTTAGTAAGAGAAAGAAGGACACATATGTCAGATATAGATTGCAGAGGTCGAGTGGATCCTTAGAAAAGGATAAAGATGTATACTTCGGAGGGAAATCAGGAGGTCACAAAGGGGACATGAGATGGCTTTGGCAAATAGGCTTAAGGAGAAACCAATGGGGTATCATAAATATATTGAGGACAAAAGCCTAACTAAAGAGAAAATAGGACCCTTCAAAGGTCAGCAAGGCAGCCGATGTGTGGAAATGCTGGGAATGGGGGAAATACTAATTGAGTATTTTTGCACCATTATTTACTGTGGTGAAAGACATGAAAAATACAGAATGAGGGGAAATAAATGGGGATTTCTTGAAAAATGTCCATATTGCAGAAGAAGCGGCGCTGGATGTCTGAAAGCATATAAAGGTGGATATGTCCCAAGGACCTGATCAGATGTACCCGAGAATTCTTTGGGAAACTGGGGAAGTGATTGCTAGGTACCTTGCTGAGATATTGTATCATCGATAGTCACAGGTGAAATGCCAGAAGACTGGAGGTTAACTAACGTGGTGCCACTATTTAAGAAAGGTAATAAGGGAAAGCCAGGGATCTATAGACTGGTGTACCTGATATTGGTGGTGGGCAAGTTGTTGGAGGGAGTCCTTGGAGAGAGGATTTACACGTATTTTAATTGGCAATGACTGATTAAAGACAGTCAACATGGCCTTGTGCATGGGAAAATATATTTACCAAACTTGATTCTGTTTTTTGAAGAAGTTACGAAGAGGATCGATGGTGCAGAACGGTGAATGTGATCTATCTGGACTTCAGGAAGGCATTCAATCAGTTTCCTCATGGTAGAGTAGTTAGCAATGTTAGATTGCATTAAACTAATGGAGGCCCATCCTCTTGGACAGAAGTCCCTTGAAGGTAGAAGACAGAAGGTCGTAGTGGTGGTTTGCTTTTAAGACTGGAGACCTGTGACCAGTGGTGTGCCACAAGGATCGGTGCTGAATCCACGGTGTTTCCTCATTCATATACATGATTTAGATGTGAACATTGGAGATACAGTTGGTAAGTTTGCAGATGACACCAAAATTAGAGTTGGAGTGGTCAGCGAATAAATTTTCCTCAGTGTACAACGGTTCTGTGTTGTACATCTTTATGACTCCAACTATGCCTGGTAAGTGAGGAGCAGTTTACCAAAGGTTCCATTGTAGGTGACTATCAACCTCAATTCCCTGTTACAAATGAATCTTTGTGTTTTTGCTTGAAAAGATAGGGGCTTGTGGAGAGAGAAACCTGAGATGATGTTTTGAGTTCAGTGACCCATGTTTAGATGAACAGTGATTCCCCTCCCTCTGTTTCTCTCCCCAAAGATGCTGCCATACCTGTTGGGTTTTGCCAGTTGTATCTGATTCTGTTTCATGCTTTCAGCATTCAAACCCCTTTCAGTTATTCCAATAAAATGCTTCACTTCCCAATCTTCCCCCAGAAGTAATTCTTGGAAGAATAGAATGCAACGATGCTGAAGAGGTCCTTCGTTCTACCCAGTTTGTGCTCTAAAAGCTACACGGAATCTACACCCATTCCAGCTACCAGCACTATACACGTAGTCTCAAATACTATGATGCTTCAAGTGTTCGTCCAGGTAGTTTTTGATTTTGTGAGGTTTCCTGCTTCCATGACCCTTCAGGGAATGAATTACCACACCTTCTCCACTCTCTGGGTGAAAACATCCTGATCAGACCCCCTCTGAATCTCTTCCCTTTCATCTTAAAGACAATGTCCTCTGCCATCTGTTGATTGCCTGCCCACTGGTAGTCAAACACAGGATTGAGCTGCTTCAAACATTGGGTCAGGCCATTGAAGATGTCATATTCAAACTCGATATCTGAACACTCCCAGCTTCCCCAGTTAGGTGTTGAGATCTTCGATTGCTCTCTGAACCAACACAGAGAATGTATGATAATTAATTTCTAATTTGCATTTTCCCTCCTGTGTCTTTCAGTTAATTTCCTGGTGGTTTTGGTTCTCGCACGGGGAAAATGTAACCTCTCTAACTGCACAAGGCACTGCATGTTGGCTATGGCAGCATCGGATATCCTGTTCATTCTCACAGAGATCATTCTGTGGCAGTTCAAATACCTTTACTACCCAGGATCTTTCCTGGATATCATTCCGGTGTGCAGTGCTGTCTTTGTCTTGGCTCGTGCAGCCACAGACTGTTCTGTCTGGTTTACTGTCATTTTCTCCTTTGAACGTTTTGTGGCCATTTCCTGTCTGAAACTGAAGAGAAAATATTGGACAGAGAAAGCCTCGGCTGTGACTCTGGCTGCAACTGGCATTCTGCTCTGTTCAAAAAGCATTCCCTTCTATTTTCGGTTTGAACCGTGGAGGATAATTGACAATGTTCAGTGGTATTGTCATGCAAAGAGAGGTTATTTTACTGATCCCAGGTGGCTGGGGTTTAAGTGGTTCAATATCACTTTAAACCCTTTAATTCCATTTGTGTTAATTCTGTTGATGAACACTCTGACGGTAAGGCACATTTTAGTGGCCAGTCGAGTACGCAAGAGCCTGAGGGGTCAGAGGAAGGGAGACAGTCACAAAGATGCAGAGATGGAGAGCCGGAGGAAGTCGGTCATTTCCCTCCTCACCGTATCCATCAGCTTCATACTTCTGTGGTTTGTGCAGGGTGCAAGTGTCTTGTACAATAACATTAAAGGAGGGAATCGTTGGATGTACAGTCATGTCAAGGTTGTTGTATTCACTGGAGAAATGCTGAAAAACTTCAGCTGCAGCACAAACACATTATTTTATGCTGCGACTCTGCCCAAGTTCAGAGCGAAGTTCAGGAATGCAGTGCACCAACTGGTCATGTAAATTCATCACTTAATGAATTAATAAAACAACTGAGAGAGCTCAAGAGGCAGCCGCGGTGTTCCCAGGGCAGGAATTGCAGATGTACAGCCAGGATTCCATCAGCACACTCACATGGATTTGAGTATAACCCCCAGTGGAGGATGGGGAGGGCAGTAACGGGATGGGTCCCCATTCACCATGCTCAGGAGCATGCTGCTATCCCTGATTGACTGACAGATTGACACACACTGGGGCACACAATGAGCAGCAAGAGGCCATTCAGCCCTTCGTGTCTGATCACTCTGCCAGCCCAAAAAATTATGATTGATGCAATTGTACCATCAAACCCGCTTTTCCCTGTGCACCTGAGCACCCTCCCACATCATCCCTCAAAACATTCGCAATAATTTATCTGCAATCCCCTTCAGCGATACTGAGGGACAGCAGGTAATGGAGCAAGAGGGGGGTGACTATCCGGGGCAGGGTAGGATGGAAAGAGGCTGCAGGAGTGATTCCAAATGATGGACACGCTGTGAGTGATGGGTTCAGCTGGAACATTTGGTCTTCATGGACTGCCCTGTGGATGAGTGTTAAAGACTGTGGCAGGAGGGGTCACTGAATTTTCCTTGAAGGAGCGGAGGGGGGAGGGACAGAAACAATCCCTCCTGCACCATGATGACTGTCAGCCTCTCTCTGTTCAGCTCACAACAGAAAGGTTCTGGGTGGTGGTGATCTTCTCATCTGAGTGGGTTATTGTAACATGCACATTTTTATTTGAGTGTGTTTATTGAGTCCACCTTCTGTCTACTTCGTTCATAAGGCTATTGCTGTCTCTACCTCCCTGCCTCGTTTGTCTGTCTTTACCTGTTCCTCTGTTCCTCTCTCACGCTGTCCCCCATCTCTCAGCTTCTTGCTCTCTCTCTGTCTCACTCTATATGTGTCCCTGCCTGTATCATTCCCTCTCTCTCTCTACCTATCTGTTTGTCTGTCAGTCTCTCTGTCTTTCTCTATGTCTATCCTTCTTGTCTCTCTGTCTCTGTCTCTCTCGCGCGCTCTCTGTGTCTGCTTCTCACATTGACCATGTCAGATACTTGTTGTCTCAGTTCAGCACATGCTCACTTGCATTGACTCAAATCCTTTCATTCACTGATCTTTCCCAGACAGTGATTTGCAAAATACAAAGTGTGCAGATACAGCCAGCAATGCTTTGACACATTACTGTAAGTAAGTCTGCTGGAGTTTGACCATCTCCCATTCCTCTCCCTGTGGCTGGGCGGGAAGTGTGTTCATGCGTATCCCTTTCAGTGTGTGAGGGTGCCTGTGTATCTGTGTCTGTGTGTGAGAGTGTGGGGGACTTCATTGCCTTTGTGGGGATTTCCCTGTGTGTGTGTGTTGGGGGAGGGGGGCTTCATTGCCTTTGTGGAGATCTCCCTGTGTGTGTGAGGTGGGACGTCATTGCCTTTGTGAGGATCTCACTGTGTGTGTATGGAGGGGGGCTGGGGTGGGGGGCTTTGTTCCCTTTGTGGGGATCTGTGTGTGTGTGTGTGTGTGTGTGTGTCGGGGTTTGGGGGGAGTTGCTTCATTCCCTTTGTGGGGATCTCCCTGTGTGTGTGTGTCCCTCAGTATTTGTCCTTGGACATGTCCCTGAGTGTGACACATTATGATTGTGTTTTTGAATGTCAGTGTGGCTTTCCCTTTGTGTGTGTTGGGAAGTAGTTCGATTCATGCGTACATGTGTTTGGGAATGCTATTCCGTCTGAGATTGTTTCTGTGAAGGTGGATGTTTTTATGTTGGCGTATGTTACTGTACCTGTGTGATTGCCTAGTTGTCTGTGTTTTGCACATGTGCATCTGTTGTATTTGTGCCTGTGTGTATGCTGTTTTGGGATTGCAGTTCAATGACGATGTGGTTTTGTGTGTGCATATGTTCTGTGAACCGATGTGTTTGTGTCTCTGAGTGTCATTATATTATTGTGGGATTGGGGAGTGTGTTTCTGCCTGGCTGTGCTCTTGTTTAAGCAGGTGAGTATGTTGTTCAGACTGTGTTTGGCTGTCTGTCTGTGTGTCATGATCTTTCTGTGCCCCCAGCAGGATCTCTCTGTGTTTGTTTCTGAGTGTCACTCTGTCTATATCTAATTGTGGTGATAGTTCCGTAAGTGTGTTTGAATGTGTTTTTGTATATGTTCAAGAAGTTGCTGTCATTCTTTTAAGTTGGTGTGTAATGTCTCTTACAATGAGTTTGTTTCTGTAAGTGTGTGAGGGTGTGGGTGTGATTCTGTGTCTGCGTTCCTATATCGCAGAATGACTGTATTTCTGTGTATGTGGATATGAGTGCATTTGGTATGTACATGGGTGTGTTCCTTTCTCTGTGAGTATGTCTGACTGTATGTGTGTACATGTGTAGTTTTGTTCAACTCTTTCAATATGACTGTATTTCTTTGTGTGTGGACATGTGTGCATTCTGACCATACGTGGGTGTGTTCCTATCAGTCTTAGTATATCTGTTTCCATGTGTTTAAGTGTGTGAATGCGTGTGTGTGTGCATGCTCAAGCCTATGTGAGTATATGTGCCCCATTCTGGACTCTGATTGTGTTCCTGTGTGTGTTGTGAGGGTGTGGGGATATTTCTTGAGTCTTTGTATAGGTGTGTTCTCACATTTCAGTTGGACTGTGTTATTGTGCATTTGTGCTTGTTTGTGAGTTGAATGTGTGTGCGTGTGTGTGTTTTTATTTGTCAGTATGTTCCTATATCTCACTTTGAATGCATTTCTGTGTGTGGAATTCTTCTGCTTGCATGTGCATGTGTGTATGTGAGGGTGTGGGCGTGTTTCTGTGTCCCTCGGGTGTGGTTCTGTCTCTGTCTGATCATGAGACTTCCTCCCCTGAAAAAGGACAAGTGAACCCTTCAGCAGGTCACTGTGCACAGATTGCTCTCAATGGGGCATTGCAGCAACCTGAGAAAAATCAAAATATCAATATCTGTACCTCCTGCATCCTGATTGTGGAACTGTTCCGTCAGTTCAAGGACCTAAGCCGAATGGAAATAAACAAGACAGAGAAATATTCAATGAAAGGCAGGATTCCAGTTGTGTCGTCCATGTTTGAACCAAGGATGTAACACATACACTTTTTCCATGTTGGAGCTGTTTGTGTCCATACATAAATGTTGTTATAGACTGGATCATTCCGCTACACAATGTAACAGCTGAATAGGGCCATTCAGCCCATCGAGTCTGCTCTGTCATTTGATCATGAACGATCTGTTTCTCAATTCTATTCTCTGGCCCTCTCCACACAACCTTTGATTCTCTTACTAACCAGGAACCCATATTTCACTATTTTTAACACATTTGTCCTGGACCAGACCCTCTAAAAGTATTTTAAGATGGTAGCCCAGACCCTAACTGTTCTACTTGTTTTGTACATGTGTAAAGTGGGTATTCCAGGATTGATGGAGCAGGTGAACATTCATCGGTTTAAGTAGAACAGAGTTTATATACAGATTATCGAATGAAATGCAAACAAAAGAGAACAGAAGACTGAATAACTTAACCCATCCAAAAACCCAACAGACTGTCCCAACTTAATGATTGTTCAAAATTCCTCCAACAACTTCCATAAGCACCCAATACAGGAGAGATTTCAGAGAGAGATTCAGCATGGAACAACTTCGACCATGTCGCTGTTCCTTTTACCTGCAGTTTAAAAATCTGACAACTTCCAAACACCAACCCAAACTAAACCAGACCAGAGGAAATCCGAGGTGGGAGAATTGGCCACACCCCTTTCATTGCAGACGTTTGTATATTTGAAAGCCTTTTTGCCTGAGGCAGTTTCTGTTAGCAATCACAAAATTGACTCTGCAACCCATCCAAACTCGACTTCCGGAACCGTTGCATTTACAAACACACTAAGCAAAAAAACAAGGACACACAACCTTGGGAAAGGGGCAGCATCATCACGCTGTCAATGTCCAGGCCCCCCCTAACACTCTGAAGCAATGATTTCCATAGCTGAAGCACCCTTTGGCTGGAGAAACTAACTCCTGTCTCAGTTCCAATTGTTGTTCCCTTCAGTCTGAGGCTGTGCCCTCAGGTCCTAGTCTCTCTGACATGTGGAAACATCTTACTCGCAGAAGCTAAAATGGGAGGACCCTTTACAAAAGGAAGTACAATGCTGGTCAGAGGCTGTGAATGACAGTCTCTGGGACTGTTTAGAATTGGTGGACTGGAATGTGTGAAAGTACTCAGTGGGAATCCAGGATGAAGACACCACCACCATCACAGACATCATAGGCAAATGATGGAGGACTGTGGATTGAAGAATTCAATCCGATTGTTCCCCAAGCATAAACCTTCAGTGAATCAGGAAATCAACTCCTGACTGAAGACCAGACGAACAACATTCAAGTGGGAAGAGCCCGACCTATGCAGGGAATCCAGATGTGACCTCTGCAGGGACATCAGGGATGCCAAGAGGGAGGACCAGACCACATGAGAGGGCCATACCTGCTAAACAGACTCCTGCTGCCTATGGCAAGGCCTGAAGAATTCTGGGATGCAAAATGAAGCAGTGCAAGCTAGCGGACAAAAACATGTCCCTCCCTGAGGCTCTCAGTGCCTTCTCTACTCGGTTTGAGCAGAATGCCAGCGGTGGAGTGATGCCTGCCCCAATAGTCCCAGAGACACTTGTTCCCTCTTTCACTGCTGCACACATCAGAACAGTTTTCCTGCGAGTCAACCAAAGGAAAGCGACAGGCCTTGATGGAGTCCCTGGCCGTGTATTTCGATCCTGTACGGACCAACTGGCAGAGGTATTCACCGACATCTTCAACATCTCCCTCCAACAAGCTGAAGCCCACATCTTCTTCAAGAAGATCACCACCATCCCTGTACCTAAGAAAGCACATCCAATGTGCCAACTTGCCTTCCCTCCTAATTTTGTGTCATCTGTACATTTCACAACAGTGCATTCACTTCCTTCCTGCAAGTCCTTCATATACACATTATTTCATGTTTTATGTGTCTAATATACATTATATATTGTTACACGTTGGAGCTGTTTGTGTCTGTACAAATATTGTGCATTAGACCTGATTGTGTTTACATGTAATATTATTATGCATTTGAACTTAAATATTGTTTGCACTGAAGATGTTCAAGACTATATCTACATATTGTTGTGTATTAGAACTGTTCATGTTTGTATGTAAATACTGTGGTGTATTGTAGTTGTTCGTATTTATGCATCAATACTGCATTAGTTCATGATAAAGTTGTACCTTTCTTCTTCCAACCAGCAATACTGCGTCTGACCATGAGGGGCTGCTGCTGAGCTCCTCCAGTGCATTGGGATGAAACTGTCTTTCCCAGCGTTGGCCAGAGGGGCAGCAGCACAGAGCAGCAGTGGTCCCATGTTAGAGGTAGTGGGGAATGATCAGGCAGGGATCCCAGTCTCTGGTTATTGTGGAGAGACAACACATATTCCAGATATGGGGATGGTGGGGCTAGAGGGCGATCATTAAAGAGCAATGGAGAAAGAGAGAGAGGTTTAAATACAGATATAGATAGCGTTAAAGATTGTAATAGGGAGAGAATTAAATAGATAATAGAAGAGGTTAAGGGGAGATTAATTGGGAGAGAGCTGAATACAGAACAATGGGGTTGAAAAGAGAAAGGGAGCGGATTTAACAGAAAATAACAGGGATAAAGTACATAATGAATAACAGTGAGAGCCCTGATTACAGGGAGAGGGTTAATGCAGGGGAAGCTGGAGGGATTGCAATTTGGTCAGCCAGATGGATCTTGTTGAATATGTGTTTACTGAGTGGGGCTGTTAACCTGGTACAATCAGGGAGTCCTGGCTGACAGATACAAACAGGAGTGTCAGGCATCCTGCTCACTCGAGGAACCAGCTTTGTCCTTATTGGGTCAGTGTCATGTACTATGAAATTGCAAATGCAGAGTGACTTGATGATGGGTTATCACATTTGTAGAACTTGAGAGGATCTAATACAGAGTAGTAGGGAAAGTGTTGAATAGTGGGAGGAACATGAGTTTTCACCGAGCTGGGAATCTGTGTTGCAAACGTTTCTTCCCCTGACTAAGGGATATCCTCAGTGCTTGGGAGCCTCCTGTGAAGTGCTTTTGTGATCTTTCCTCCAGCATTTATAGTGATTTGTACCTGCCGCTTCCGGTTGTCAGTTCCAGCTGAAAGCTGCAGTGGTCGGTATACTGGGTCCAGATCGATGTGCTTATTGATTGAATCTGTGGATGAGTGCTATGCCTCTAGGAATTCCCTGGCTGTTCTCTGTTTGGCTTGTCCTATAATAGTAGTGTTGTCCCAGTCGAATGCATGTTGCTAGTCAACTGCGTGTGTGGCTACTAAGGATAGCTGGTCTGTCATTTTGTGGCTAGTTGGTGTTCATGGTTACGGATCTTTAGCTGTCTTCCTGTTTGTCCTATGTTGTGTTTTGTGCAGTCCTTGCATGGGATTTTGTACACTACATTACATCCCATGCAAGGGCTACATAGGACAAACAGGAAGACAGCTAACGATCCGCATCCACGAACACCAACTAGCCACGAAACGACAGACCAGCTATCCTTAGTAGCCACACACGCAGATGACAAGTAACATGAATTCGACTGGGACAACACTACTATTATAGGACAAGCCAAACAGAGATCAGCCAGGGACTTCCTCGAGGCATGGCACTCATCCACAGATTCAATCAATAAGCACATCGATCTGGACACAATATACCGACCACTGCAACGGACAGCTGAAACTGACAACCGGAAGTGGCAGATTCAAACCACTACTAATGCCGGGGGAAAGATCACAGAAGTGCTTCACAGGAGGCTCCCAAGCACTGAGGATGTCACCTAGACAGGGGACGAAACGTCAGCAACACAAATTCCCAGCTCGGCGAACAGAACCACAACAACGAGCACCCGAGCTTCGAATCTTCTCACAAACTTTGAAAATGAGTGTTCAGTAAAGGGAAAAAGGAAGGGGAGTTAACACAGAGTAAAAGAAAAAGAACAAAATAGAGAGTAATGAGGAGAAAGTTGTATACAGCAGAGCAGGGACAGGGTTAAATGCATGGGAATGGATATGTGTAAATCCGGAGTGCGGAGGATTAAATGAAGAGCAACAGTGAGAGTACTAATGAGAGAGTAATAGGGAGAATGTTGAATACAGAGTGAAGGTTAATGATTGACATGTTTGCTATTTAAGTTGAGTGGTGCAATGAGAGTAATTGTGAGAAGATTAAAGTATTAGGAAAATGATTAAAAACAGAGTAACAGGAAGAGGGATGAATACAAAGCAAGAGAGATGGATAACCACAAGGAAGTAGAGAAGATCAAATACAGATAGCGAACGGGTTGAGTAAAGAATGATAGTAAATGCTAAATACTGACCAATAGGAACCGGAGTAAATACAAGATATTGAATAGAGGGATTGGGGTTAAGATGAAGGCTTCAATACACACAGAGAGAAAGAGAGTGAGAGAGAGAGTGAAAGACAGTGTAATCGGGAGAGAATTAAATGTCAGGGAAGAGACTGAATGACATACATGGTAACAGGGATGAATAAATAATGGGTAATAGACAAATGATGAAATTCAGAGAGTAATAGGGGTTAGATGGACAAGAATTTGTTAAGTGTGTACATGAAAATGTTTTGATTCAATATGTGAATGTACCCACTAGAGAAGGTGCAAACTTGACCTACTTCTCGGAAATAAGGCCGGGCAAGTGACTGAGGTGCCCTTTGGGGCCAGCAACCAGAATTCTAAGTGTGAAAATAGTGATGGTAGAGGATAGACCAAGTCTGAAAGTTGAAATACTAACTTGGATGACGGCTAATTTTGATGGCGTTAGGCAAGAATTTTCAAAAGCTGATTGGGGGCAGATGTTCGTAGGTAAATGGACGACTGGAAAATGGAAAGCTTTCAGAAATGAGATGACGAGAGTCCAGAGATAATATATTCCTGTCGGTCTAAAAGGAAAGGCTAGTGGGTGTAGGGAATGATGGATGATGAAATAAATTGAGGGTTTGCTTCAGAAAGAGAAGGAAACATATATCAGGTAGCGACAAGAGAGATTGAATGATTCCTTAGAAGAGTACAAAGACAGTCAAAGTACACTTAAGAGGGAAATCAGGAGGGTGAAAAGGGGACATGAGATGTCTTTGGCAAATAGAATTAAGGAGGATCCAGAGGGTTTTTACAAACAGATTAAGGACAAAAGGGTAACTAGGGAGAGAATAGGGCCCGCAAAGATCTGCAAGGCTGCATTTGTGTGGAGCTGCAGGAGATAGGGGAGGTATGAAACAAGAATTTTGCAACAGTGTTGACTCTGGAAAAGGGCATGGAAGATATAGAATGTAGGGAAATAGATGGTGACATCTTGAAAAATGCCCATATTGCAGAAGAGGAAGTGATAGATGCCTTAAAAAGCATGAAAGAAGATAAATCCCCAGGACCTGATTAGGTGTACCTGAGAACTTTGTGGGAAGTTAGGGACGTGATTGCTGGGCCACTCACTGAAATATTTGTATCATTGATAGTCACAGGTGAGGGGCCAGAAGACTGGAGGTTGCCTAATGTGGTGCCACTGTTTTAGAAAGGTGGTAAGGACAAGCCAGGGAACTATAGATCAGTGAGCCTGATGTCGGTGGTGAACAAGTTGTTGGAGGGAATCCTGAGGGATAGGATGTACATGTATTTGGAAAAGCAAGGACTGATTAGTCATAGTCAACATGGCTTCGTGTGTGGGAAATCATGTCTCACAAACTTTTGAATTTTTTTGAAGAAATAACAAAGAGGACTGATGAGGGCAGAGTGATGGGCTTGATCTATATGGACTTCAGGAAGATGTTCAACAAGGTTCCCCATGGGAGACTGGTTAGCAAAGGTTAGATCTCATGGAATACAGTGAGACCTAGCCATTTGGATACAGAACTGGCTCAAAGGTAGAAGGTAGACATTGGTGGTGGAGGGTTGTTTTTCAGTCTGGAGGCCTGTGGCCAGTGGAGTGCCACAAGGATCAATGCTGGATCCACTACTTTTCATCATTTATATAAATGCTTTGGATGTGAGCATAAGAGGTATAGTTAGTAAGTTTGCAGATGACACCAAAATTGGAGGCATAGTGGACAGTGAAGGAGGTTACCTCAGAAAACAACTGGATCTTGACCAGATGGGCCAATGGGCTGAGAAGTTGCAGATAGAATTTAATTTTGATAAATGTGAGGTGCTGCATTTTGAGAAAGCAAATTCGAGCAGGACGTATGCACTTAATTGTAGGATCCTTGGGAGTGTTGCTGAACAGAGACTGTGGATTTCAGGTTCATAGCTCCTTGAAAGTAGAGTTGCAGGTAGAGAGTATAGTGAAGAAGGCATATTGTGTGTTTTCTTTTATTGGTCAGATTATTGAAAACAGGAGTTGGGAGGTCATGTTGCGGCTGTACAGGATATTGGTTTGACCACTTTTGAATACTGCGTGCAATTCTGGTCTCCTTCCGATTGGAAGAATGTTGTGAAACTTGAAAAGGATCAGAAAAGATTTATAAGGATGTTGCCAGGATTAGAGGATTTGAGCTATAGGGAGAGGTTGAGTGGGCAGAAGCTATCTTCCCTGGAGCTTTGGTGGTTGAGGGGCAGCGTTTTAGAGGTTTATAACATCATGAGAGGCATGGAAAGGATAAATAGGCAAACTCTCTTCCCTATGGTGGTGGAGTCCAAAAGTAGACGTCTTAGGTTTAGGGTGAGATGGGAAAGATATAGAATAGACCTAAGGGGAAACTTTTCCAGGCAGAGGGTGGTGTGTGTATGCAATGAGCCGTCAGAGGAAGTGGTGGATGCTGGTACAATTGCAACATTTAAATGGCATCTGAATGGTTATTTGAATAGGAAGGGGAAGGAGGGATATGGGCCAGGTGCTGGGAGGTGGGACTACATTGGGTTGGGATATCTGGTAGGCATGGACGAGTAGGCCCGAATGGTCTATTTCCGTTCTGCACATATCTGTGACCCTACGCATCTAATAGAGATAATTTCCAGCTTTAGTCAGTGTTGGGGGGAGGAGCATTGCCTTCCAATGAGCCACCAACAAATGGTCTCATACCTTCAAATTCCCAAATGTTATCATTAAGCCTTGATATCACACTGTCCATTGACACCATTAGTTGCCTTCCTGTTGCATTGCATCCCAGGATCACTTCTCTCCAACTCACTGACTGCTCCTCATTCCTGATCCAATTATCATTGAACTTCACACAGAGTCCCACTCCTTACACCTTCCCTTTCCTGCATATCTTGGTTTGTTCAAGTCAAACAGCGTGGACTGACGTAACTCCCATCTGCTCTTCTTGTCCTCACATGAGAGGGGATGAATTGACTTCTGCTGTTCCCCTTTGCCATCTCAAAATGAGTTAAATTGCCTCCTCCAATTCCTCTGTTACAGTTTCAAGAAGGAGCTTTGTTTTTATTCATTCAGGGGATGGAAGTGTCACTGGATAGCACCAGCATTTATCACCTATCCCTAATTGCCTAGAGGGCAGGTAAGTGTTAACCATGTTTTTGTGGGTCTGGAGTCACAAGTAATACTGACCAGGGAAGGAAGGCAGTTTCCATCTCTGAAGGGTATGAGTGAACCAACAACCGGTCATCATTAGCCTCTTTAATTCCAGACTTTTATTGAATTTAAAAGCACCATCTGCTGTGTCTAGGTCCTCAGAACATTATCTGAGTCTCTGGATTGACAGTGCAGTGATAATTCCACTGGGCCATTGCCTCCACCTGCTGAATGGCCTCCTCCGCTGTAACAGGCTGGAGAGGGGGCTGAACAAAACTAAAAGAACTGCAGACGCTGTAAATCAGAAACAGAAACAGAAATTGTTGTTCATTCAATCAAATCATTATCTGCATCAGTACACTACCTCATCCCAGTCAGACATTCTGACAACCCAGGCCATCGCGTGAGCCAAACGTCCATCGATGGACTCCATTAGACCCATCCCACCTTGGTAATGATCCCCCACAAATTCTTCTGTCAGTTGCAAGGTACAGAAGTCTGACCACACACAAACAGATTCAGAAACAGCTTCTGCCCAGGTCTTATTAGACTATTGAATGGACTCTCTTGACTCAAGTAATGCTGATCTTTCTAACGTTGATCACTCTTGTACGCCTTGTGCAATGTAACATGTATGCCTCTGTTTAAATCTTTTGTTCTGTACATCGTTGCTTGGTATGATCTGCCCGTACTGCTCATAAACAAAACTTTTCATTGTTCTTCTGTATGTGACAATAAATCAATCAAATCGAAACAACAAACTCATCCATGCTGTTCAGATATCCTAAATTGTCCCATTTGTCCCATATCCCTCTAAACCCTTCATATCCACATACTCATTGAGACTTTACAATGTAGAAGGTGAACACTACACCAGAAATGAAGGGGAGCAGAGGTGATGGAACCTTCACTAACTTTTTAATAAAATGTGCTTCGAGCTGTGAACTGGGAATAATTTGTGGCCTTTGAGACAGCTTGTGGATCAATGAACAGACCAAATAATCTTCATGTGTTTGTGGAGCATCTGGATTAAAAGGGTTTCTACTGACAGAGCGACCACCAGGAAGAACATCCTGAAGATCAGCAAACCCTTTTACACCAGCCGATATGACACAAAGTGCACAGACAGCGCGGCCTTCCAGTTTTTCCTGTCCTGTATCACAGAGGTCTAAGACCACAGCAGGCAGGAGACTCTGCACCAGCCGTGACCTCTGGAGGAGATGTCCAAGACCCTCAATTTCTTAGAAAACAGTACAACTTCCAGAAGTGATGGCTGCCCACCTGAGTGGTTTTCACCTCTGTGGCACTTGATTGGCCTGGACCAGCTGGAAGTGGACAACAGTGTGCTTTGAACAGTTAGCCTGTGTGAATACAACAGGAAAGTTATCATCCCTCTCATCTACAGTTAGAAGGGGGAATAGCGCAGGCTGACAACAGATTTCACTGCAAATTCAACTTACAGAATCCTGCCTGAGATCATCACGAACGAGGTCATGACTGCTGTGGGATCAGTGATTCACCCCGACCAAACCTGTGGTGTACTGAGCAGGATGATCTCTGAGAGCTTTGTGTTCCTCAGCGATATAATTGTCTACGTGTGAGATAATGAGTTTGGAAACCTGCCTTATCATCCTTGGTCCAGGAAAAGGCCTTTGACAGGAAATCGCACACCAACACGCGAGAAATATTCTCCAAAATTGTCTTTGGGGATGACAGCTGCAATTGGATTGGCCTGCCCTGCACCAACAGCATTGCCGATCCACCGAGAACTCAATCCATTTTGGCCCATTTATGCAGCTCTTTACTTAAATTCAGGACTCTGAGGTTCCAATTGAATTTCTTCCTTCTCCATCTTAATTATCAATTTGAGCATTTTATGGTCATTCTTCCAAAATACAATGATATTGTTCCATATTGCTATCTCATTTTGTCTGTAACTTTTTGAAATAATATAGTAAATTGCTCTTGCTGCGAGATTAAATAAATTAGTGTTGTGAATGTGCATTGTGGCTTTCAGTTCTTGGATGGTTGTCAGCAATTCAACATATTGTTTCAGTCTGTTTCTGAACAAATAACTTGCACTTCGTTACAAAGATAAAATAAAAAAGAAGTTAGGTTTCAACAGTGACTGCATCTTTTAACGCATACGTTATTGAGGATCTCCCGAAAATCAACTAGTAACGTGCTGGAAATACCTTTGTCCCTAAATCTGTGAGGCATGGAATGGAAGTGTTTGATCCTGAAGACTAGGACTCTGAAGTACAACATCTTAAGGGATCCAGAATTTGATTCTGCTGCTTTTCCCTTTCACTCACTTACCGTCTCCCTCCTGTGGCCAGCTTTATTTCCCTCCTAACTCAGTTTGATCATCAATTCCCAAATCTCTGACAGGTCTGATTCAATATTCCCCAGCAACAGTCACATGTCTCCCCTGGTGGGTAGCAATCCCAATCCGATTAAAATAAAACAGTACAATGTTATGATTTATCACTGAAACAACTACACAGTGACATAAACGAGTTTCATACCACCATCAAACTCACCATGGACTACTCTCTATTATCTGTCTCATTCTTCAACACATGAATCTCCATTAAGGATGGGCACCTCAGCACTTCACTCTACTGCAAACCCATGGATTCTCTTACGATGCTACACGTCTGCACCTTCCACCTAAAACATATTAAAACAGCCATCCCCATTGGCCAAGTTCTACACATACACGGGATCTGTTCAGGTGAGGAGCAACATGTCGGGCACCTGGAAGTATTCAAGAATGCCCTCACAAGAATGGGGTACAATGCTCAACTCATTGAATGCCAGTCCCGATGTGCCACAGCGAGAAACTGCAATGACCACCTCAGGAGACAGACATGAGCTGCAACCGACAGGGCACCCTTCATCGTCTCGTACTTACCAAGAGCCGAACGACTACTCCATGCTCTTCACAGCCATTAACATATTATCGAAGGGGATGAACACCTCACCAAGACCTTCCCTGCGCCTCTACTCCTCGCCTTTAAACAACCACCAAAACTTAAACAAGTCATGATTCATTTAAACGTCCCAGCTTTCAGGACAACAACACCAGACACCCCTGCCACAGCAGCCACTGCAATGTGTGTCAGAGTATCGACACGAGTAACACCATTACACGTGGTGACACCACCCACCATGTACGCAGCGAGTACTCGTGTGACTTGGCCAACGTGGCCTATCTCATACTCTGCAGGCAAAGATGTCCTGAGGCATGGTACATCGGGGAGACCCAGCAGACACTACAAACAGATGAATGGACACCACACAACAATCACCAGGCGGGAGTGTTCCTTCCCAGTCGAGGAACACTTTAGTGGTCAGGAACATTTAGCCTCAGATCTCCTGGTGACCATTCTCCAAGGCAGAGTTTGGGACAAGCAACAACGCAGAGTGGCTGAGCAGAAGTCTATAGAAAAGTTCAGTCCCCATGGGAGTGGCCTGAAACAGGACCTTGGGTTCATTTCAGACGAAAGGTGACCACACTGCACGATACACACACACACACACACACTCACATGCACACTCACTCTGTCACTTTTACATTCACACACATATAAGGTTATGGGATAAATTTGTCTTTGTAGAATTACATTTTATTTTTCTCAGAAGCTTCATGAATCCACGTAAAACTCCGTAAAATTATACAGAGGGTTTGTCAGTATAACATAGCATTGGGACACAGACAGACTTCACACCTATTGTTTAAATAGTGAGCTTCTTGAGAATGTAATTTAAAAGAAGTTCTGGGATTCACTTATCCAAGAACCGAAACCAGCATATTCCATTATAAACGATGAAAGTTTTAACCTCAGATTGTTTACTGTATTACATCTCCATGACACTGGAATCCTTTGGCTATAATTTCTGTGAGCATGATCTTAACCTCCACAACTACTTGATGAAGGAGCAGTGTTCCGAAAGCTAGTGCTTCCAAATAAACCCGTTGGACTATAATTGCTGCTGTGTGACTTTTAATTCAAATAAATGTGAGTTGCTGCATTTTGGAAAGTCAATTCAGGGCAGGATTTATGCACTTAATGGTGAGGCCCTGGGGAGTGTTGCTGACCAAAGAGACGTTGAGTGCACATGCACAGTTCCTCGAGAGTGGAGTCATAGGTAAACAGAGTGGTGAAGAAGACATTTGGTTCTCTTGCCTTAATTGGTCAGTGCACTGAATAAAGGATTTTGGCGTGCATGGCACAGCTGTACAGAACATTACTGAGGCTATTTTTGGAATACTGCATTCAATTCTGTTCTCCTGCTTATGGAAAGGTGTTACAAAACTTGAAAGGGTTCAACAATGATTGAAGTGGCATGGCCATGGTTGGAGGGTTTGAGCTACAGGGAGAGGCTGAATAGGCTGACTAGGCTGGGGCTATCTTCCCTGGAAGATCATAGGCTGAGGGGAGACCTTATAGATGTTTACAAAACCCTGAGTGGCATTTATACGGCAAGGTCATTTCCTCAGGGTAGGGGAGTCCAAAACTAGAGGGCATTGATTTAAGTCAGAGGGGAAAAATTTGAAAGGAACTTAAGGGGAAATCTTTCCATGCAGAGAATGCTGTGTGTATGGAATGAGCTGCTGCAGGAATTGGTGGAGTCCAGTGTAATGACAATATTTAATTGATATCTGGATGGGGACATGAATGGGAAGGGTTTACAGGAATATGGACCGAAAACTGGGAAAAGGGACAGAATTTATTTAGACTATGTGGTCAACATGATCGAGATGGACCAAAGGATCTGTTATCATGCTGTACATATCAATGACCAAATGATCTAATGTAAAGATAGGAGATCCTATGTATATCTATGCTGCTGTCAGTTGTTTGGTGTATTCATTAGTTTAATAATTGATGTAACTGGATATTTCACCATGATCTTAAGTTGATTTCTGAATTTGGACTGAGTCGCTCCATAAATAAATGTATTTGTGCAGCAGCTTAAGTGTTGAAGAGCATCTCCAACTTTACTAAATATATGTTCAGAATTTTTATAATCTCTACCATTTCTGCAGGTAATGCGGTAATACAAGAAATGCAAAACTCATACTAACCATAGAAGTATGAAACTGGCAGATATGGGGAATAACAAGGTCACGGACTTCCTTCTGCTCTCCATTCCTGGGTCACTGTTGTTCTCTTTCTTGTTCTGAATGTTCAATCCCTTACGGATATGACTAGAAACTAAAATGTGTCTGACGTCAGAGCATTGAGCAAAAGAATCAAAATGAATGGTAGCAGTGGGGTTAAAACTGTGTCAAACCAGTCAAATACTGCCCACACAGCTTCAGTGTAGGAGCTTGGTTTTACAAAACAAACCCACTCTGTATTGTCAATTACCTTTGCATGTTCAAGTGGAAAGTAGGATGGTATACTTTTCAAACAGAGCAGAGTGCACATAGTTGCAAGAATTACAGATGCCATTTTCTCAGTACAGTATTTTGTTGTTTATTTTAGTTTCTGGCAGCAAATAGCCATAGATCGATTGAAGATCAAAGTGACTGTGAGCCAGACAGAACAGTCTGTAGCTGCATGACGCAATACATTGATGACTCAACACACACGGGTGAGGTACAGAAAACTCCGTGGAGAATAATAAGAAACAATTAGATTAGATTACTTACAGTGTGGAAACAGGCCCTTCAGCCCAACAAGTCCACACCGACCCGCCGAAGCACAACCCACCCATACCTCTACATTTACACCTTACCAAACACTACAGGCAATTTAGCATGGCCAATTCACCTGGCCCACACATCTTTGGACTGTGGGAGGAAACCGGAGCACCCGGAGAAAACCCACGCAGACACGGGGAGAACGTGCAAACTCCACACAGTCAGTCGCCTGAGTCGGGAATTGAACCCAGGTCTCAGGCGCTGTGAGGCAGCAGTGCTAACCACTGTGCCACCATGCTGCCAACAATCTTCTACAATATTACATCAGTAGTAATGAACAACAGATCTGCTATTGCCATGGCCACCAGGTAGCATGTGGTACAGTTGGAGAGCCCGCACTTTCCGTTCAGAAGATCACAATTGCCAACAAATTGATTCAAAAGAGAGAGAAACAAACAATGACTGAAAATTAATCGCATGCTATGGCATTGTCTTACTCAGAAAATAGAGTTAGCACTTTAGCAACAAAAGGAGTCAACTGAAATCAAAGTAGAAGTTGTAGAAGAAAACTAAACAATTACCTCTGTCCAATTTTAACACTCCCACTTGCATCTTTAATTGAATTGAGGGAAGCGTGTGGACTCTTGTCTTCTACCTCCAGGTGGTTCAAAAGTAAACATCTCAATGAAACTGAAATTCTCAGACAGAACTTATTTTGCCAAGCTATTCCCTCTAGCTCCCATACTACATGCAAATACAACTCGAATTATTAAACTGAGCCACAGAGTTGCAGAACTATCGAGTCAGACAGCATCGGAACAGACCCATCAGTCCAACTAGTCCATGACAACCAGCTTTCTCAAGCTAAACTAGTCCCACTGGCCTACAGTTGACCCATATCCTGCTAAAGCTTTCCTATTCATGTAACTTTACAAGTTGTACCTGCATCTATCACTTTCTCTGGCAGTTAATTCCACACATGACCCACCCTCTGTGTGAAAAATGTATCCATATGATCCCTTTTATGTCTTTCTGCTCTCACGTTAAAACATGTCCACTAGTTTTGAATTCCACCCTAAGGAAAAAGCTTTTGCTCTTCACCAAATCTGTGCCCTCATGAATTTGTAAATCTGTATAACCCAGTTACTCATCACCCAACATCCCTTTACACACCCAGTATCCATTCAGACGAGACCATCATGTTGTAAAGTGTATTAATATTTAGCTAGTCGTGTATTCAGTGGCATTGACCATATCCCAATCCTGCTGCCATATATATTTCAGATGTGATGTAAAGATGTGAATAGCTGCAACCAAGGAATTGGTGTGTGCAAGGGGCTGCTGCCTCCCAGCACCAGGGACTCAGGTTCAATTCCAGCCTCAGGAACTATCTGTGTGGAGTTTACATTCTCCCCATGTCTGCGTGGGTTTCATCCAGTTGTTCCAGTTTCCTCCCACCATCCAAAGATGTGCAGGTTGGGTGAACTGGCCATGCTAAATTGCTCACAGTGTTCAGGGATGAGTAAGTTAGGTGCATTATCCAGGGGTAAATATAGAATAATACGGTAGAGGAATGGGTGCTTTGCATACTCTTTGTAAGGCCAGTGTGGACTTGTTGGGACGAACTGCCTGTTTCCATACTATAGGGATTCTATTCTATTCTAATACTTCTGAAGTGCTGGTGTGGAAAGTAGCGTCAACGGCACAAAAGAATGTGGTGTAGGTGGGAAGAAGGGAACTGAAGGAGTCATTGAGTCATATGATGCTGTGATATGAGGCGATTACCTGAAATGGAATTGCAGATATTGAAAATGGGAAGAAAGTATCAAAGAAGGTCCATCGAATGAAGGGAAGCGGTGGGAACCTGATAGAAATTCGATGAAGTTCTCCAAAGCGAGATGCTCGAAGGGAAAGCTCCAAAAACAATCATCACACTAGAGGCTGCAGCAAGGGAGTTGAATAAGACAGGCAGCATCACCAGGACTCAGAACTCCTTTACCAAGACCATTTAGATAGAGACACCCTAGCATCCACACCCAGTATCTACATAGCCATCCCTCACAACAGGATCCCTGCATACTGGATAGCTGCAGAATCTATCATGTTTATTATTTCCGATCCAGAGTTATTGTTTCAAGGAGGATCTCTGACATGAGTGAACCAAATCAAACCAAGCCCATGTATGGTTTGATATGCCATAGGAAATAGTTGACCATAGGAAATAGGAACAGGGGTAGACCATTCAAACCTGTTCTACCATTCAATTGGACTATGGATAATCTGGAACATATGTTCAAAATGCCGACTCTCCTGCTGCTTGAGTGCTGCTTGATTGACTGTGCTATTCCAGCGTCACACTTTTCAACGCAATATACTTCATTTCCACCTTGTCTGTGTTTTCCCTGTAATCCATGATTCCCTGACTGATCAAGAATCTGTCTTTCTCAGCATTAACTATGCAGAAAGATTCTTGGTCTCTGTGGCAAGGATTTCCAAAGACTCAAACCCACGCAGAAAATATATGCCTCCTCATTTCTTAAGTTGGTGCACTTTTTTATCTGACATTCTGCCATCTGGTCCATGAAGGGAAACTTCCTCTCAGCGTTTGCCCTATCAAACCCACTAAAAGTCTAATGCAATCAACCTTCATTCTTCAATATGCCAGTGAGTGGATTTCTAACCTATTTAGCTTTTGCTCGTAAGACAATCCCTCCATTCCAGGGATGATCCTTGTAAAACTTCTCTAAACTCCCTCCAATGAAATGATGTATTTCCTTAAATAAGTAGACCAAAACTGCTCACAACATTCCAGATAGATAGAATCTCACTTCTCAGCGGCGCGTGAAAAGGTAGCCATTTTGTCAGTATGTCACAACACTCGCAGATAAAAAAAATGAATAACTTAGAGACACATTTTTATATCTTCTTCAGCAACAGACACTTACCAGGAACGCCAATTACCGCAATAACATTGTTGTAAATTTTCAGTGGGGTTTCAGTTGAATACTGCATTATCTGTATGATGGGATCTTTCCCTTGGCCCCATAGCAAGTTCTTTTTGTGTTAGACTCAGAACCAGTGGTTTGGCAGAGGCCATAATTTATTCACTGTGAGAGCTACCCGAGAGGACAGCAATTGCACCATTGCCCGCTAAAGGACAACAACAAAAAGCAAACAACATAATTGTCAGTCCATGTTGTCAGAGAATATGTTTGTTGCTGAGTCATAGAGGCACACTGCACAGACACAGACCTTTTGATACAATCAGTCTGAACATAATCCCAAACTAAACTGATCCCAACTCCCTGCTCCTGGCACATATCATTGCAAACATTTCTTGTTCATGCACTTGACTAAATATCTTCTAAACATTGTAACTGCACTTGCATCCGCCACTACCTGTGGAATTTCATTCCACACGTGAACCAGCCCCTGTATATAACCCCTCCCCCATGTCTCCACAGTCACAACATGGCCTCCCATTTCCTTCACTCAATGCACTGACCAATAAAGCCAAGCCTACCAAATGCCTTCTTCACTATCCTGTCTGCATGCGACTGCGTTCAAGGAACAATGAACCTGCACTCCAACATCTCTTTGTTAGGCAACACTCCCCGGGATCTCACCATTAATTGTAATTTCTGCCCTAATTTGCCTTTCCACAATATAGCACCTCATATTTATCTAAATTAAACTCTATCTGCCATTCCTTGATACATAAGCCCACCTGATCGAGGTCCCACTGTACTCTATGGGAACTTTCTTTGCTCTCCACTCCGCCACCAATTTTGGTGTCACCTGCAAACTTACTAACCATACCCGCTGTGTTCATATCCAAATCATTTTTAGTAATGACAAAAAGCAGTGAACCTAGTACTGATCCTTGTTTCATATCACTGGGCAAAGGCATCCAGGCTGAAAAGCAACCCTCCACCACCACCCTCTATCTCCTATCTTCGAGCCAGTTCTGTATCCAAATGGCTACTTCTCCCTGTATTCCATGTGATGGAACCTTGCTAATCAGTCTACCATATGACACATTGACAAACTCCTGACTGATTCTCCTGCTCCTCGGATGCTGCCTCACCAGCACCACAATCTCGACTCTGATCTCCAGTATGTGCAGTCCTCACTTTCTCTTCGCTGAAATGCCTTACTGAAGTCCACATGGATCACGTCTATCGCTCTGTCCACAACAATCCTCTTTGTCACTTCAAAAAACTCAATCAATTTAATGAGACATGTTTTCCCACGCATAAAACCATGTTGACTGTCCCAAATCAATCTTTGCCTTTCCAAATCCCATCCCTCAGAACCTCAGATATCAGGCTCACTGGTCTATAATTCCCTGGCTTTTCCATACCACCTTTCTTACATATTGGAATCACCTTATCCAACCTCCAGCTTCTAGCACCTTACCTGTGACTATCAGTGGTACAAATATCTCAGCAAGGGGCCCAGCAATCACTTCCCTCCGGGGGAGGGTGGTGGGGTGGGGTGGGGACAAATTGGAAGTTTGAGAAGGAAAATGAAGGGAAAGTTAGAGCAAGAGAAGTCAAGAAAGACAATGGTATTAATGGAGCAGAAAACACAAAAAGAGATCATGCCATAAGGTTGAGTGAAATAGGGATTGATAGGAAGGGTGAGGGCAGTAACAAATTAAAATATTATACATGAATGCTCAAAGCATGAGAAATAAGATGGATGAGCTTGAGGTTCATTTGGAAATTGGCAGTTACGATGTTGTGAGGATAACAGAGACATGGCTTCAAGTGGACAGGGCCTGGGAAATGAATATTCAAGGCTATACGTGCTATCACAAGGACAGACTGACGGGCAGAGGGGGTGGGGTGGCCCTGTTGGTAAGGAATGATATTCAGTCCCGTGTGCGGGATGCGGAGTCAGTATGGATAGAGCTGAGAAATTCTAAGGGTAGAAAAGCCCTCATGGGAGTTATCTACAGGCCCCCAAACAGTAGTCTGGATGTGGGGTGTAAGTTGAATAAGGAGCTGAAATTGGCCTAACGCAAAGATATTACTACAGTTGTTATGGGGGATTTCGACATGCAGGTAGACTGGGAGAATCAGGATGGTACTGGACCCAAAGAAAGGAAGTTTGTGGAGTGCCTCCGAGATAGATTCTTAGAAGAGCTGGTGCTGGAGTCTACCGGGGAGAAGGCAATTCTGGATCTGGTTTTGTGCAACAAACCGGGTTTGATCAGGGACCTCGAAGTGAAGGAGCCATTAGGAGGTAGTGACCATAATACAATAAGATTTAATCTGTAATTTGAGAGGGAGAGGGTACAATCGGAGGTGACAATATTTCAGTTGAATAAAGGGAACAATGGAGCTGTGAGGGAGGGGCTGGCCAAAGTTCAATGGTGCAATATTCCACCAGGGATGGCAGTGGAACAACAATGGCAGATATTTTTGGGTATCATGCAGAAGTTGTAGGATCAATTCATTCCAAAAATGAAGAAAGAGCCTAAGATGAGGCAGGGGTGGCCGTGGCTGATGAGGGAAGTTAAGAAACATATAAAGTCAAAAGAAAAAAGTATAACATAGCAAAGATAAGAAGGAAATATGCAGAGAAAAAATGAGGTACGAAGGTAAACTGGCCAAAAATATAAAGGAGGATAGTAAAAGCTTTCTTAAGTATGTGAAAGGCAAAAAATAGTTAAGACTAAAATTGGGCCCTTGAAGACAAAAACGGGTGAATATATTACGCGGAACAAAGAAATGGCAGAAGAGTTGAATTGGCACTTCAGATCTGTGTTCACTGGGGAAGACACAAGCAATCTCCCAGAGGTAATAGTGGCTGAAGGACCTGAACTGATGGGAATTTACATTTGCCAGGAAATGGTGTTGGAGAGACTGTTAGGCCTGTAGGTTGATAAGTCCCCGGGGCCGGATGGCCTACAACCCAGGGTACTGAAGGAGGTGGCTTTAGAAATCGTAGATGCATTGGTGATCATTTTCCAATGTTCTATAGATTCAGGATCAGTTCCTGCGGATTGGAGGTTGGCTAATGTTGTCCAACTTTTTAAGAAAGGAGGGAGAGAGAAAGCAAGGAATTATAGACCAGTTAGTCTGAACTCAGTGGTGGGAAATATGCTGGAGTCAATTATAAAGGATGAAATTACGACACATCTGGATAGCAGTAACAGGATAGGCCAGAGTCAGCATGGATTTATGAAGGGGAAATCAAGCTTGACTAATCTTCTGGAATTTTTTGAGCGTGTAACTCTGAAGATGGACAAGGGAGATCCAGTGGATATACCGTACCTGGACTTTCAGGAAGCCTTTGATAAAGTCCCACATAGGGGGTTAGTGAGCAAAATTAGGGCACTTGGTATTAGGGGCAAAATACTGACATGGATTGAAAATTGATTGGCTGACAGGAAACAAAGAGTGGTGATAAACGGCTCTCTTTTGGAATGGCAGGCAGTGACCAGTGAGGTACCGCAGGGATCAGTGCTGGGACTGAATAAGGGGTAGGCCACTTAGAACAGAGTTGAGGAGAAACTCCTTCACCCAGAGAGTGGTGAGTATGTGGAATGCTCTGCCCCAGAAGGCTGTGGAGGCCAAGTCTCTGGATACTTTCAAGAAAGAGTTGGATAGAGCTCTTAAGGATTGTGGAATCAAGGGTTATGGGGATAAGGCAGGAACAGAATACTGATTGAGGATGATCAGCCATGATCATAATGAATGGTGGTGCTGGCTCAAAGGGCAGAAATGGCCTACTCCTGCACCTATTGTCTCTTGCCTATTGTCTATTCCTACAGAGTTCTAGGATACACCTGATCAAATCTTGATTTATTCACCTTTTTGCATTATAATTTGTCCAGAATCTCCTCTTCCATAGTTCTGGATATTTTTCAAGAAATTGCTGTTTATTTCCCCAAGTTCTCCATATTCCTTTTCCTTCTCCAGAGTAAACACGGATGCAAAATACTTGTTTTGTATCTCCCCCATCTCTTGTGGTTAGGATCTTTAATGAGTCCTATTCTCTCCCTGGTTATTCTTTTGTCTGTAATGTATTTTTAGAATTCCTTTGAATTCTCCTTAACATTTCTTGCCATATCTATTGCATGTCACGTTTTTGCCCTCCTGATTTCCCTCTTCAGTATATGTTCTGCTGCCCTTATACTCTTCTAGGGAGTTACCCGATTGCTGCTGACATGTGCTTCCTTTTATTTCTTGAACAAAACCTCAATTTCTCTCGCTATCCAGCATTCCCTACACCTACCAGCCTCACCCTTCTCCCTAACAGAAATATATCAGTTCTGGACTCTCGTTATCTAATTTTTGAAGGCTTCCCTGTTTCAAGCTGTCCTTTTACCTGTGATTATCCTCCCCCCAATGAACGGTTTGAAGGTTTTGTCTAATATAATCAAAATTGGCCTTCCTCCAATTTAAGAACTTTAATTTTTAGATCTGGTCTATCCTTTTTCATCAGTATTTTAAAGCTAATAGAATTATGATCAGTGGCCCCAAAGTGCTCCTCCCACTGTCACCTCAGTCGCTTGCCCTGCCTTAATTTCCACAAGAAGGTCAAATGTTGCTCCTTCTCTAGTAGATACATCCAGATATTGAATCAGGAAATTTTCTTGTACACACTTAACAAAGTCCCCGCCATCCAAATCCTGAACACAACGGCAGTCCAGGTCTATGCTTGCAAGTTAAAATCTGGCACAGTAGCTCAGTGGTTCACATTGCTGCCTCACAGCTCCCGGGACCCCGGTTCAATTCCAACCGCAAGTTACTGTCTGTACGGAGTTTGCACACATTCCCCATGTTGTGCGGGTTTCCTCTGGGTGCTCCGGTTTCCTTCCACATTCCAAAGATGTGCAAGTTAGTTAAATTGGCCATGCTGAATCGCCGATCGTGTTCAGGGTTAGGTGCATTAGTCAAGGTAAGTATAGGATAATATGGTAGGGGAATGGGTCTGCGTGGGTTATGTTTTGGAGGGTTAGTGTGAACTTCTTGGGCAGTAGGACCTGTTTCCCCACTGGAGGGATTCTATGATCCCCGATCATCACAACCATATTATTCCTGCAGATTACTGAGATCTCTTCAAATCTGTTTCTCAATTTCCCCACTGAATGTTCGAGGGTCCTTAGTACAATCCCATTAAGGTGATCATCTTTCTCTTATTTCTCAGTTCCACTCAACTACTTTCCCTGGATGTTCTCCTCGGAATATCCTCCCTAAGTACAGCCGTATTGATATCCTGGATGAAAAACTCCACTCCCCACTCCACTCTTGTCCCCTTTTGATCCTTCCTATGACACCTATTCCCTGGAACATTAGCTGTCAGTCCTGTGCATCCCCGGGACACATCTCTGTAGTTACTATGATATCCCAGCCCCAAGTTGCCAACCACTCCCTGAGTCCAACAACCTGACCTGTTAGGCCTCTTGTATTGAAATGAATGCTGTTTAATTTATCAGTCCTTCCTCGTTTTCTGTTTTGGCCCTGCCTGCCTTGACTGTTTGAATTTCTCCTTTTCCCAGTTGTACCAGTCTCAGACTGATCTCCTTTCTTACCATCTGTCTGACTAGTTTAAATCCTCCCCAGTAGCTCTAGGAGGTCTCCCACCAGTATATTAGTCCCCTTCCAATTCAGGCACAACCTGTCCTTCTTGTGCAAGTCTTCTACCTGAGAAGAGATTCCAATGATCCAAAAATGTGAATCCTTCTCCCCTTCACGAGCTCCACAGCCACACATTCACCTGCTCTATCCTCTATTCCTACTCTCACTAGGAAGTGACAACTTGAGTTTCTACTTTTTAACCTCCTTCCTAATTTCCTATATTCTCCCCTCAGAACCTTGTCCTTTTCTCTTCTTATGTTGTTGGTTCCAATGTGTACAATGGCCTCCTGCTGGTTCCTCTCCACTGTAAGAAAATTCTGCACCCTCTCCGAGACATCCTTGACCCTGACACCAGGGAGGAAACACACCATTCTGTTGTCTCATTCTTGGCTTCAGAAACCTCTATCTCTGCCTCTGACTAGACAGTCACTTAAAGTTTCTCAATATTTCTGTTGTGTTTTCCCTTTGGTGCAGACACAAAGCCAGACAGTTTGTTGTGGTTTCCAGCCATCATCAGTCAAGGGAGTGGACATGTTACTGTGCAGCACCGCACTGGCAAGCAGAATTAAGGAGAATCCCAAGGCCTTTTATTCTTACATAAGAAGCAAAAGGGTAACCAGAGAAAGGGTTGGTCCACTATAGGATAAGGAAAGAAGGTTGTGTGTGGAACCTGAGAAAATGGATGAGATGCTCAATGATTACTCTGCATCAGTGTTCACTGAGAAATGAGAGGTGGTCAATGTTGAGATTAGAGATAGAAGTCTGTTTACTCTGGATCACATTGACATGAGGAGGGAAGGTAGGCTAAAGGATATTAAGATGGACAAATTCCCAGAACTGGATGGGATCTATGCCAGGTTGCTGAGGGAAGCGAGAGAGGAAATAGCTGGGGCCCTGACAGATATCTTTGCAGCATCCTTAAACACAGGTGAGGTGCCGGAGGACTGGGGGTTGCTCATGTTGTCCCCCTGTACAAGAAGGGTGGTAAGGATATTCCAGGTAACTACAGACCAGTGGGCCTGAAGTTAGTGTCAGGAAAGTTGCTGGGGAAAGTACTGAGAGATAAAATCTATTTAAATTTGGAAAAGAATGGGCTTACCAGTGATAGACAAAATGGATTTGTGCTGGCTAGATCAACTGGATTACCAACTTAATAGAGTTTTTGATGAAGTAACCGAATTGATAGATGAAGGAATGGCTGTAGATCTCATATCCATGGACTTTAGTAAGGCATTTGATAAGGTTTCCCATGGTAAACTAATGAAGGAAGTGAAATCTCATGGTGTGCAGGGTGTTCTAGCTAAATGGATAAAGAACAATTTGAGCATCAGGTGACAGAGGGTAGTATTTGAAGGGAGTTTCTCGAAATGGAGAAAGGTGACCAGTGGTGTTCCACAGGGATCAGTGCTGGGGCCACTGTTGATTGTAATATACATAAATGATCTGGAAGAGGGCACTGTTGGCCTGATCAGTAAGTTTGCAGATGACACAGAGATTGGTGCAGGAGCAGAAAGTATAGGGGACTGTCAAAGAATATAGAAGAATATAGATGAACTGGAGGGTTGGGTGGAGATGTAGCAGATGGAGTTCAATCCAGGCAAATGTGAGGTGATGTATTTTGGGAAGTCTAATTCTAGAGAAAACTATACTGCAAATGGAAAAGCCTTGGGAAAGGTTGATGAGCAGAGAGATCTGTGAGTTCCGATCTATTGTACCCTGAAGGTGGCTGCACAGGTGGATAGAGTGGTCAAGAAGGCATATGGTATGCTTGTCTTCTTCGGATGGGGTATTGAGTATAAGAGCTGGCAAGTCTTGTTACAATTGTACAAGACTTTGGTTCGGCCACGTTTAGAACACTGTGAACAGTTCTGGTCGCCACATTACCAAAAGGATGGGGATGCTTTGGAGACGGTGCAGAGAAGGTTTACGAGGATGTTGCCTGGTATGGAAGGTGCTAGGTTTGAAGAGAGGTTGAGTAGGTTAGGATTGTTTTCATGAGGAAAAAAGAGATTGAGGGGTGACCTGATTGAGGTCTACAAAATCATGAAGGGTATAGATGGGGTTGTCAGAAATAAGACAGAAGAAGGTCAATGTCATTCTGCACTCTTCCAGGTTACGTTGCACCATCTTCTCTCCAATATCTCACTCTCACTCTGTTTCTGCTCCTGTACCCACCACCCACTAAGGTTCATCCTTTCCCACTCTCACTATTGTCTGCAACATCTTCCCCACTGGCTGTTATCCAGCCCAACCCCCAACACCACAAACCTGCATGCCCTCTGCACTGCCTACTCACTCAGTCAGGGCACCTTCCCACCCACACCAACAGCACCAGCTGTGCCACTCACTTTCATCTCCCTTAATACCTGCCTCACTCTCATTCCAGGAGAAGAACAGCCCAAACAGGACAGAAAGACTCAAGGTGGGAGGCAGGCTGCCTGCCATTCGATAGTTCTCCCATGATAAGGAGAGGCTCCTGACTTACTGCCCCGAGCAGGCCTTGGACTGGTACTGGAGGCTGCCCCGACTTACTGCACAGGAAACCCCTGAGAGAAAGCTCTCCATCTTGACTTGACTGGGGCCTGCTGACAACTCTGACAAGTTTCCTGGCTTTGTGTTTGTGCTCAATGGCAAGGTCAGACAGCAGTGTATGAGCCTGGCTGAGAGAGAAAATGAGCAGAAAATGTGAGCCAAAGCAATGGGAGGAGGGATACTTGAGCATCCAGGTCAGCTCCGAGTTAGTAAGTGCTCTGAGAGTAAGTGGAAAGCCTGGAGATGCAGCCTGGTCCAGTCCATGAGCTGAGTGTGTGGCCCTGAATGTACAGGGTACTTGCAGCAGTGTTACAATGAGGGTTGTCAGTGCACACCAAGGGGCAGCATTGAAGTGCAGATGGGTCCTTTACGTGACATCGACATATAACATTGAGGCTGGCATGCGTGGGATGACAATGTCCGTGGAGGTGGTGAGTATGTGACTGATGCACATGGTGTGCCCTGAGATTAGATTAGATTCCCTACAGTGTGGAAACAGGCCCTTTGGCCCAACAAGTCCACACCGACCCTCCAAAGAATAACCCACCCAGTTTGTTATACTTACTCCTAACTCATGCATCTAACGCTATGGGCAATTGAGCATGGCCAATTCACCTGACCTGCACAGCTTTGGACTGTGGGACCAGAGGTAACCCGCACAGACACGGGGAGAATTTGCAAACACCACACAGACCATCGCCCAAGGCTGGAATTGAACCCGAGTTCCTGGCTCTGTGAGGCAGCAGTGCTAACCACTGAGCCACCGTGCCACCCACACGATGTTGGTGTCCGGTCTCCAACATGAAGGCCTTTCAGACCAAGCGGTGAGCTGCATCCACGACGTACTCGCTCTGGTTTCCCTGTTGCGTTTTCCCAGAAACTGAGCTTGTTTGGGAAGATGTGAGGCTGAATATTTATGAACCAGGTTGGGATGCTAACAAGGTGGTGTTTAGCAGTCACTAATGCCCATCAATCGCCATCTCCCTGCTGCCCAGTGAGAGTTTTCACATGCCACTTATCAAAAACATGAAAGGTGGAGCGAGAACATCTTGATGTTTAGACGGGCCTCGCTGCACTGGTCACCTGATTCTGTCACGTGTTGCTATTGCCCCAGTCACAAAGACCCGATAAGATTCCGCCCAAAATGTATTCCCACAACAGTCTGGAATGTACATACATTGGAAACACACACACTCCCTCATGGACAGACACACAACACACACACAAAGATGCACACACACATAAATACGCGCACATACACTCACACACGCACATACACACACACCCACACAGACACGTGTAAACATAAACAGACACACACACACAGACACAAATACACACATAGAGACACAAACACTCATTCACACACACAGACATGCACAGACACACACAAATGCACAAACACACATGTGCACGGACACATACTGACACATAGACACACATGCAAGTACACACACGCAGACGCAAATACACACACACAGAGACAGGAATACAGATGCACAAATATACAGAGACATACATGCACAGAGACTCAGACACACTGAGGTAGACATGTGCAGACAAATATTAGAGACGTACGCATTTGTATCATTTATCAAAAGACAAGATGTAACTTACATATTACAGTTTGGCTGTTTAAGATGCACATTTGGGAGACTGATTGACTTTACTCTTGTGGGTCTATGAATGACTGGAAATGGGAAATGTTTGGGTGTCCAGGAGAATCACTGGGCAGTTTTATGGAGATGTATTTTTTTGGTGGTGGTGATAGATTCGGCCGTCTTTCTCAGTGCCCGAGTTGATTGGTTGTCCTGGCTGGGTCCTATTAGAGGCCTGATCCCTGCAGTTGTGGTGGTTTCAGGACGGCCTTTTCCCAGGTTAGTTCTTGGAGTAATGGCCCAAGTTTTCCATTGGCATGACAACCAACAAGAGGGAAAAGCATATTTGGCTTCATCCTTACCAATCTACCGTCTGCAGAAGCATTTGTCCATGATATTACCGATAAGAGTGACTACCGCACAGAGCTTGTGGAGACAAAGTCCTGCCTTCACATTGAGAATACCGTCCATTGTGTTCTGTGGCACTATCACTGTGATAAATTGGATAGACCTGGCAACTCATGCCAGCGCGTCTCTGAGGCGCTGTGGGCCATACACAGCAGTGGTGTTATTTTCCCAAAGGTGGGGATTTCAAGACTGGGGATATAATTTTAAGGTGAAAGGGGAAAGATTTAAAAAGACACAAGGGGTGAGGTTTTTCATACAGACTGGTTAAGGTGTGGAATGAACTTCCAGAGGAAGTGCTGGATGTGGATTCAGTTACAATATTTGAACAACATTTGGATAAGTAGAGGTCATTCTGTTATAGTGCACGATTCATCAATACATATTCGCTGAAATGCAATAAACAAATTGGGGATGTTGGTCCTAAAGCACAAACTTTCTAAACGTGTGTTGTCTATCACGCGATTACATCATCAACACTTTAAGCTCTGTCTCTAAAGCAGGGTTTTCTGATAGCGCAGATTTGCACAAGAACATAACCATCGAAATAAAGAAGAACTGACTGTACACGAATAAGAAATGTTTAGAGGGATATGGGCAAGGCCTAGTCAAACAGGACTAATTTAACTTGGGATCATGGTTGGCATGAACTGGTTGAACCAAAGGGTCTGTTTCTGTTCTGTGTGATTCTCTGACTCCACTCCAGCACAATCTGTCACCTCATTTCCCAGAATATTCCCAGTCAACAATTACCATCAAGTCAAGGCATCAATTCTGGTTCAATGGAGAGTGCAGGCCAGGAGCAGCACCAGGTATACCTCAACATGAGATGTCAGCATGGTGATGTTATCAAACAGGATTGCTTGCATGTTGCACAGCATCAGAGCCAGTGATAGACAGAACTAAACAATCCCAGAACCAATGGATCTGATCTATGCTCTGTGGCCTGCCAGATCCTGTCATGAATAATGGTGGGCAATTAAATAACTCTTTCGAGGAGGAGGCCTCCACAAATATCTCCATCCTCAACGATGAAGTGCTCAGAACATTAGTGCAAAAGGTAAGGCTGAGGCATTCACAGCAAGAAGTGCCGAGCGGATGATTTGTTTTGATCTGATTGATTGTAGTCACATGTACCTAAGTACAGTGGAAAGCTTTGTTCTGCGTGCAGCACAGGCAGATCACAGCAACCAAGGACAGACAGATCACAGGGTGCTCAGACAGAGTGAGGCAGACAAGGCTATGGCTGCGCAGGAAGCACACATAACAACATCAGCATTAGCAAGATCAACATTATTTGAAGTTAGAGAGGTCCATTCAGCAGTCTAATAGCAGCAGGGAAGACGGTGTTCTTGAACCTGTTAGTGTGTGTTCGAGCTTCTGAACCTTCTGCCTGACAGAAGAGATTGGAAGAGAGCATTATCCAGGAGGAGGGGCAGGGGGTGTTCTTTGATGATGTTGGCTGCCTTTCCGCAGGATCAAGAAATGTAAATGGAGTCTCCGATGGGAGGGTGGCTTCCAGGATGGTCCAGGCTGTGTACACAACCTTGTGTCATCTGCTATGGTCCTGGGCAGAGCAGTGCCATGTCAAGCCATAATGCATTCAGATAGAATGCTTTTAATCACACATCTGCAGACATTGGTGACAGTTCTTATGTACATGCTGAATTTCCTAAACCACAGACTTTACAGTGACAAAACAAGCTAAATATGTTTAATATTACATGCCATGGCACTGCAATCCTGTTGCTATAAAGTCTGTCTCTCATGATCCTGCTCCACAACCACCTGATGAAGAAGCAGCGTTTCGAAAGCTAGTGATTCCGAATAAACCTGTTGGACTGTAACCTGGCATTGTGTGATTTTTAACATTGTCCACCCCAGTCCAGCACCGGCATCTCCACATCATAAGGAACAAGAGTCATTGTTGTGCCTTCTTGACCATTGCATCTACATGGAAGGTTCAAGACAGACTGTTGGTTATCGTCACTCTCAGGAACTGGACACTCCTGACCCTGTCCACCTCAGCTTTGCTGATGTAGTTAGGGGCGTGTCCAACTCCTTTCTTTCTGAAGTCAATCATCAGTTCTTTAATTTTGCTGACATTGAGAGAGAGATTGTCATCATTGCATCATGACAACAAGCTCCCTATCTGCTTCCTGTGTCCTGACTCAACATTGCCTGATATCCGGCCTACCACGGTGGTGTCATCAGTAAAGTTGTAGATGATACTTTTGCAGAATTTGGCCACATGGTCGTGGGCGTACAGGGAGTACAGTAGGGGGCAGAGAACTCATCCCTGCTGGGCGCCAGTGTTGAGGATTATTGTGGAGGCCATGCTGTTGTCTATCTTCACTGATTGTGATCTGTGGATCAAGAATCTGAGGATCCAATTGCGGAGGGCAGAGTTGAGGCCTAGGACTTGGAGTTTTGAGGTTAGTCTGGTCAGGATTATGGTGTTGAAGGCGAAGCTATAGTTAATGAGTAGGAGCCTAATGCCAGTATCTTTGTTGTCCAGATGTTTCAGGGATGTGTGCAACACCAGGGAGATGGCGTCCACCGTGGACCTGTTTCTCCAGTCGGCAAACTGCAGGGGAACGAAGCAGGTTGGAAGGCTAGAGATCATGTGGGTCATGATCCATCTCTGACTCCTCCAATGCTCTCCAGCGTCACAGATATCAATGTTCAGCTGGTTGGATTCTCTACATGGGATATCAAGAAACATTTGGAGGAATTCCAGCCACAGTGCTGGAGACTTGTGCTCCAATACATGCCGTACCCCTAGCCAAGCTGTTCCAGTACAATTACACCACGAGGAATACTGCAGCAAGCAACAAACTCCCAAAGACTGTCCACCATCCACAAAGAACATGTCAGGAATGTGTTTGAATATTTCTGATTTGCCAGGATGGTGCACCTCCAACAATACCCAAGAGGCTTCACACATTCCTTGATTGGCAGCACATCCAGAAACATCTGTTCCCTCCACCAATGACACTCAGTGACAGCAATGTGGACTACCGACTGCAGCAATTCACCAAAGCTACTCTGACAACATCTTCCAAATTCAGAACTGCTTCCTCTAGAAGGGCAAGAATAGTAGTATATGGGAACACAATCACTTTCAAGTTCACCTCCAATCCAGACATCATCCTGAGTTGGAACTATCCCCTTCACTGTTGCTGGGTCAAAATCCTGGAATTCTTTTCCTCATAGCATTGTGGGTCAATCCTCAGTACAGGGACTGCACTGGGTTAAGACAGCAGCTCATCACCACCTTCTCAAGGGCAACTAGGGACAGGCATTAAATACTGCACCCAGTCAGAGAGACACACATCCTGGGAGTGAATAAAGAAACCTGCACAACCCACAAAGTACTTTAAAAATGAGTCATTGCTGTAATGTAGCAGTGAATCTGTACACAGTGAGACCTCACATTCAGCAAAAGAGAAATGATCAAACAATCTGCTGTCAGTGATGTTGGTTAGAGGATAAATATTAGCCAGAAGACCATGGATGACAACACTGAGTGTTCTCAAAGGAGGGCTGTGGGAAATGTTACATCCAATGAGGAGCGTGGACTGGTGTTGTGTTACCAGCTCATCTGAAGTGGAATTCTGTCAGCCTCAAACATGTGCTTGGTCACATGACCCTGTGATGAACAGGTGAGAATATCACCACAGGGACAAAACTGTTACTTGTAGTTAGTACAGACCGAGGAGGACAGAATTGTATTCAGTAGATTGGTGTGGGTGCTTTGGAATTTTTTTCCAGTCACTTTTTAAAAATCAAATTGACACATTGAATAATTACAATAACTGGATACATTATTGCAATTCTCAATTTCTTTTCTAAATTTAGACTGAGCCAATGCATAGACACATGTGTTTGTACAAGAGCTCAGCAGTTGAAACATACCTCCCGTATAGTCTGCTATAAGTAAGTGATCAGTATAATCATGAGGCTCATAAAATGGGCTTGTAATTCTGGAAATGAGGAAAAAAGTAGTATATGGCATCCACAGCACGATGAAAGTGCCAGAAATGGCAAAGAGTAAAGTGATGGATTTCCTTCGGCTCTGCATCTCTGGATCGTCGCTGTTCTGGGTGTTGCGTTGATCTTGCAGTGCTCTGCGGATTCGATTCGCCATCACAATGTGGCGAACAGTCAGTGTGTTGAGCAGTAAAACGAGAAAGCATGGCAATAGTGGGTTTAAAATTGTATCAAGCCAGTCAAAGGTTATCCATCCTGGTAAGATAAAGTAGTCTGTTTTGAAATGAGCGCCCCACTCCACAAGGTTAATGATATAGATTGGCTCATAAGCAGAGTACAGGGGGATGTTTTTGAAGCAGAACACAACACACACAGTCACTATTACCACAGCCGCAGTTTCCTCCCATGTGGTAGATTATCACATTGGAAATAATGATCAGGAGATCAACTGTCGTCATACTCACCAAATAAAGAGTGATCCCTTTGGAGAGACCACAGCCTCCACGAATTAGAAGGACAATTGTGAGGAGGTTGGCTACAAAGTAAAGATCAGAATCTCCAAGTTAAATACACAATGTGACTTGGAAGCCTGGGAATTAACCCAGGTCATTTGGTCCAATAGGTCTACGTTGAGATATACACTGCACATGTGCTTCCTCCCACCGACTTCATCTTACAATATTGAAATATTATTTCTATTAGCCTTATGTTGTTACTGAGATTTCCCATCAGGGAAACTCACAAATGTGTGGAAATATTGTACAGAATGGAAGGAAGCAAAATCTCTCTCAAACCAGAAACCCTTTACAGAGATGGATTGAGTGGGTGTACCCCCGACACTTTGCCTTATGCCAGTCTACAATGAGAAAGAAGGGTGGGTGGAGGGGGGGGTGGGAGGACCTGCCCCCTTTGATCATTGACTAATTTACGTACACTGAGCTCATTGTGACTACAGTTGACCACAATTGTATGGGGTTCAGAGGTTGCACAGGCAGAGCATCATGGGGAGAGGGCTTTTGCAGGATTGTGTCATAGGCACTGAGATGGATAAAAATGTAACAAAACATTTGCAGTCTGAGAGTTTGAATATAGGCGGTGACTTTCCTCATGAAGGTGGAAGTGTTGATCTGTATTTTATTTTGACAGCTTTGTATTATTCATTCGGCACAATAAAAAACATACAAGAGGTGAGAGAGGGTTTGAGGGCTCGCGACAGAGCTGTTGTAAAGTCTGAGACTCAAACAGGACTCGAGAGGCAGCTGCCCCCATGGGGATTGTAAACGTGGGAGGAGATCAAGGCAAGAAGGTTCAAGAGGGCAGATAGCCAGGGGCAGGAGGGCTCTGTATAACAGAGACAAAATGAATCTCATCCTGTGTAAGGAAACCATTGAGAATAACTGCAGCCGGAAAGGAGAATGTACAATCAGTGCCTTGAGTTTACAGACAGAGGGCAAACTATCTGCAGCATCTGGAGTCCCAGTGTCTGCACAGAGTGTGTCTCTCCAGGGAGTCAGTGATGTCTCTTTGTGACACATCAGTGTGACTGGGTATTCAGAGTTCTGAGTTTTAATGGTCACCCGTGGCACTGAGCGTTTGTGTCTCTACCCTTTGTAAGCATTAGACTGAGATCTTTACAGTGGGCTGTAAGCTCCTGTACAACACGGTATGAAAGGGGGATCATTGGCAAGGGTTTGGTGTGTTCACACCGACATCACTTTCACCACAGATGAGGTACACCAGGCAGGAAGATGGCCACAGGATTCAGGAATCTTGCTGGATTCTCAAAACTGGAAGGTGTCATCGATTACAAGCATGTTGCTGCTGAGGTTTCAGTGAGACAACCAGGGACATTTGTAAATATTAAAGGGGTTCACTCACTCAGTGTCCAATTAGTCAGCAAGTATTGACTAAGGCTTCTCCAGGTATGTGTGTGTATTCCAGGGAGGAGTTTTGTCTCATACAACCTTCAACACTCCTCGGTTTCATAGTGGGCAATGTACCACAGCCATTGGAGAGTTAGATTCTGGGAGGGAAGGGCTGTCTATTGAAGAGATGGCTCATGACCCCAGTGAGACACAAGTGATCAGATGTTGAGTGACATTGCAATAAGATTCACACAAGTACCAAGGTGATCTGTCAAAAGCATTAACATCCTGCTGAACTCCACAGTGTCACCTCAAGACTTGACCAGTGACAGGACCATTGTGTACATGGCCAATATTTGGCAGGTACTGAAAAGGATGCTGGGACACACATTAGAAACACTCCAATCAACATGCATCTATAAGATCAGCCAAATGAACAACAGCAGGAACTACACACCCATCCCCATGTGCATGTATTTAATGAAGGTTATCAGCAATACCATTCCTGTAAAGACATCATAAATTATTCCCCGTGTTCTCCCATATGGACTCAGTGTGATTTCTTACATTGTTCCTGCCTGCTGCACTGTAGCCTTCCCCATGTGCGGCCAGTGGTCCTGGAGGCAGGCAGCTGACTCTAATATCCCTTTGTCTGGAATGGCCTTGGAGGTGGTCCTCTGTTTGGCTGAGTCTCTCTGGACCCTGACACGGTGAGGCTCTCCTGCACAGTGTCAGGAACCTCCTTCATCACCATGGCTCTCTGAAGCGCTGGTGTCAGTGGCAGAGGGTAGAGGAGTAACTGTCCTCATCAGGAGTGCCCTGACAGGTACTTCCCGATGGTGACTGCCCCACCCCATGTCCCACTCTGAGGATCACTTGGCCCTCCATACTTTCCTGACAGAGGAACAATGACCCAATGATGATTTCAGGTATCTTCATTCACTTTCATCTTGCAACTTGAATTTAGTGACAATGCAATGGATCACACTGACCCTAACACAATCACTCAACCTAATCCTCACCCTGACCTGAACTCTTGAGCTAACCGTAACGTTAACCTTAAACCAAACCTCTACATAAACCCTAACCTGGAACTGAAACCGAATTCTAACTGTCACAGTAAAGCTCACCTCAACACCATCCCTCACCTTAAAGCGAGCTGTCCCCAAGATCTTAACCCAAACCTGAACCCTAACTCTAACCCTAAACACTCATCCGAACCTGAAACCAAAACCTAATTCTAACCACAACTGTAATCTGAACACAAATCTTTACTGTCATCCTAACCCTCAAATAAATCTAACCAAATACGAGCCACAGCCTTAACCAAAGCAGTAAACACTGGATCTATGCCTAATCCTAACCATAACCATAGACTTAACACTCATCCAAATCCTCGACCTAACCCTGAACTAAGTCTAACTCCCAGCCTAACTTTGTTACAAATCAGCATGTATATTCCACAGCATCTGATTGATCAGCCTCCACCAGAGATTGGAATCTGCATGTGACCCACCCCCACCCCCTACCCCTCAGCAGATGTGCACAAACCCTTCAAGATGTGATGCTTCATCACACACAAGCCCAAAGCCCCTGTGTAGCTCCCTCTTCCCCCTCAGTGGGCAATGCTGCTCACTGAGGAGAGGTTACAGGGACCAGCTGTTAATTTGTTATAAAGAAAGAAATTAATGATGATGACATCTTCATCTGTGATCATTCAAGAGGACACATGCCCTCTCTGTGAAATCAGTTGACCATAGTCACAAACGTCTCCATTTCAGAGGAGATGCCAATATTCTCCTCTGCCAATGGTGACAGTATCTCCCTTCTTCTGCCCTTCCTTCCTGGAGTAAGATTGCTCCCTCTGAATCTCAACTCATGTACACCCTCCTGTCCCCTCCTGCCCCTCAGCCTCCAGCCTCCCAGTGGGTCTCCAGGTGAGTGAACAACTGCAACATCTCCTCCTCCATCAGAGTCAGTTTGGCCACACCTCCACTGGTCCCCATTCTCTCACTTAGCCTCTTGCAGCACGTTGACCACATTGATCAGACATGCCCATATCTACTGCCCACCTCTGCTAACATCTGCTTGATAACTGTGACACAGTGGAGGGCCCACTCCTCGGTATTGGGCCTGCCCTGGACGGGGTGGATGATATCTCCACCTTGGCAAAGGGTTTGGCAAAAGATGGCGCTGTCACAGGAGACACCAGGGTTAAAGTTCACAGTCTAACCTGCTCCATCAACAATAAAGGTTCTGAACTCTCAATGCTGCCTCCCCACAGCTGAAGGATATTTATACAATCCCACTTCCCCTCAGCTGCCTGCTCATGCCCACAGCCCTGTACAATGACAGCTGGAGCTGACTTGCTGTTCACAGCCTGACCCTTCTCCCAGTGGACACCCGCCCTCACCATGTGCTTCACTGAGGAGTCCCCTGGCACCATGTGACTTGGGTGACCAGCTCTTGGTCCCACTGTGAGGATCATTCAGGTATGTGAGAACGTGGACCGGGCACTATCCCATCGACCTGCCTGATCCCACTGACGAACATCAAATTCAGGCCCCTCTCCCAGCAACAGACCCAGACACATGGCAATAAAAACACAGTCAGAGAGAGCTTTGGGATCCAGAAATCTGAAAGTACCTGTTCCTCCCAGACAAAGACCATTTAGCACATGTCAGGTCACAGATTCCTCATGTCCTCATGGAACTATAATTAAATTCACAAATTGCAAGATGATCTGTTTCTTGTAGGAACACCTGAAACTGGATCCAGCATGAGGAGAGAAAGAGGGAGGGTTTATACACTGATAGATATATCAGGGGAAAGAACAGAGTGAAAGTGGGATTGAAAAGATAACACAACCTGCTTCAGCTTCTTACCAGGAATTCCGAAGATTGTGAGGAAATGGTAGTAAGTGAAAGCTATCTGTTCAATTGTTGATAATTCCATTTTCAGGGAGGGGGCAATATCAATTGGTGTTGACAGATCTGAATCTTCAGACATTCATCTGTTATATAAAGCAACAAAATCTCCCCTGTGATTTTGTGCGGTTGCAGAGAGAGTGTAATTAGTTTGTGGTCTTTGAACAAACAGGTATAGTTAATTTTAACAGATATTACACGATGCAATCTTCACCTACACCAGAAGATTGAAGGAGAACAATTGGGCCAAGTCCATCTCAGGGCTCCTTGCTCGCTCTCTTAGTGCTCTCTACATGGATGCTCACACCATCCCTGCCTTGCCTTGCCTTTCTCACTTTGCCCCCCTCACCCACACAGTCAGAGTATCATAGAGCTATACAGCATGGAAACAGATCTTTTCATCAAACTTGTCCATACTGATCAGATATCCTACATTAATCTAGTACCAATTGTAAGCACTTGGCCCATATCCCTCTCGACCCTTTCTGTACATGTACCCATCCAGATGCTTTTTGAATGCTGTGATTGTACCAGCCTGCACCACTTCCTCTGGCAGCTCATTTCACACACACAGCACCTTGTGCATGAAAAATTGCTCTTTAAAAATTTTTAAAATCTTTCCCCTCGCATCTTAAATCTATGCCCTCTAATTTTGGACTCCTCTATCCTGTGGTGGAAAAGACCTTCCCTATTTACCTATCCATGCCCCTCATGATTTTATAAACCTCTATAAGTTCATCCTTCAGCTTCCGATGCCCCAGGGATCCTATTCAGCTTCTCCCTGTCACTCAAGCCCTCCAACTTTGGCAACATTTTTGAAATTACTCTCTGGACCCTTCCAAGTTTCACAACATCCCTCCTACAGCAGAGAGATAATTATTAAACACAGTATCCCAAAGGTGGCTGAACCAATGTCCTGTCCAGCCCCAATATGGCCTCCCAACACCCGTACTCAATGCATTGACCAATAGAGGCAAATGTGCCAAATGCCTTCTTCACTCTCCTATCTGCCTGCGACTCCATTTTCAAGGAATGATGAACATGAACTCCAAGGTCTCTTTGCTGAGCAATACTACCCAGGACCTTATCATTAAGTGTAGAAGCCCTGCCTTGATTCGCCTTTCTGAAATGTCATACCTCACGTTTATCTAAATCACACTCCATCTGCACTTTTCGGCCATCAGCCCCCCTGATCAAGATCCCACTGAACTCTAAGATAACCTTCTTGGGCCCCTTGCTGAGATATTTTTTATCATTGATAGTCAAAGACGAGGTGCCAGAAGACTGGAGGTTGGCTAACGTGGGCCACTATTTAAGAAAGGTGGTTAAGGTCAAGCCAGGGAAATATAAACCAATGAGCCTGACGTTGGTGGTGGGCATGTTGTTGGAGGGAATCCCTGAGGGACAGGATGTACATGTATTTAGAAAGGCAAGGACTGATTAGGGATAGTCAATATGGTGTTGTGTGTGGAAAATCCTGTCTCACAAACTGGATTGAGTTTTGTGAAGAATTAACAAAGAGGATTGATGAGAGCAGAGCGGTTGGTGTGATCCTTATGGGCTTCAGTAAGGTGTTCGACAAGGTTCCCCATGGAAGACTGGTTAGCAAGGTTAGATCTCATGTAATACACGGAGAACTAGCCATTTGGATACAGAACTGGCTCAAAGGTAGAAGACAGAGGGTGGTGGTGGAGGGTTGTTTTTCAGATTGGAGGCCTGTGACCAGTGGAGTGCCACAACGATCGGTGCTGGGTCCTCTACTTTTCATCATTCATATAAATGATTTGGATGTAATTATTAGAGGTACAGTTAGTAAGTTTGCAGGTGACACCAAAATTGGAGGTACAGTGGACAGGGAAGAAGATTATCTCAGATTACAACGGGATCTTGATCAGATGGGACAATGGGCTGAGAAGTGGCAGATGGGGTTTATTTTAGATAAATGCGAGGTGCTACATTTTGGGAAAGCAAATCTTAACCGGACTTACAACTTAATAGTAAGTTCTTGGGAGTGTTGCTGAATACAGAGACCTTGAAGTGCAGGTTCATAGCTCCTTGAAAATGGAGTCACAGGTAGACAGGAGAGTGAAGAAGTGAGAGTGGTATGCTTTCCTTTATTGGTCAGAGTATAGAGTACAGGAGTTGTGAGGTCGTGTTGCGGCTGTACAGGACATTGATTAGGCCACTTTTGGAATATTGTGTGCAATTCTGGTCTCCTTCCTATCGGAAGGCTGTTGTAAACTTGAAAGGGTTCAGAAAAGATTTACAAGGATGTTGCCAGGGTTGGAGGATTTGAGCTGTAGGGAAAGGTTGAATAGGCGAATAGGCTAGGGTTGTTTTCCCTGGAGCATTAGAGGCTGAGGGGTGACCATATTGAGGTTCATAAAACCATGAGGGACATGAATGGGATTAATTGACAAGGACTGTTCCCTGGGTGGGGTGGGGGGGGGGGAGCAGTGGCACGGTGGCACAGTGATTAGCACTGCTGCCTCACAGCGCCAGAACCCGGGTTCAATTCCTGCCTCAGGCAACTGTCTGTGTGGAGTTTGCACATTCTCCCCGTGTCTGTGTGGGTTTCCTCCAGGGGTTCCGATTTCCTCCCACAGTCCAAAGATGTGCAGGTTAGGTGAATTGGCCATGCTACATTGCGCGTAGTGTTAAGTAGTGGGGAAATGTTGGGGAATGGGTCTCTGTGGGTTGCACTTCGGCGGGTCGGTGTGGACATGTTGGGCCGAAGGGCCTGTTTCCACACTGCAAGTAATCTAAGCAAACTAATCTAAATAACCTGAGGGCATAGGTTTAGGGTGAGAGGGGAAAGGTATAAAAGAGACCTAAGGGGCAACATTTTCACACAGAGGGTGGTACGTGTATGGAATGACCTACCAGAGGAAGTGGTGGAGACTAATACAACTGCAACATTTAAAAGGTATCTGGATGGGTATATGAATAGGAAGGGTTTGGAGGGATATGAGCCGGGTGCTGGCAGGTGGGACTAGAATAGGTCGGGATAGCTAATCAGCATGGACGAGTTGGAATGAAGGGTCTGTTTCCATGTTGTACATCTCTATGACTATTACAGCACCAATTTTGATGTCACCTAGAAACTTATAAACATTACCTTGCTTACTAACTATGATCACATCCGAATCCTTTGTATAAACAACAAAAGGCACTGGACCAACACAGCACCACATTTACACCACAGGCCTCTGGTCTGAAAAGCAGCCCTCGACCATCACACTCCATCTCCTACCATTAAGCCAGATGAGGAGATACTGAACGAGCATTTTGCATCAGTTCTCCCTGTATTCCATGTGAACTAAGATTGATAACCAAACTCCCACCAGGAACCTTGTCGAATGCCTTACTGAAATCCATAAAAATCACATACACCGCTATGCCATCATCAATCTTCTTTGTTACTTCTTCAAAAATGCAACTTAGTTAGAGACACATGATTTCCTACACACTAAGCCATGTTGACTAGCCCTAATCATTCGTTACCTTTCTGAATTCTTTCAAATCCTGTCCCTCAGAATTCCCTCCAACAGCTTACCCACTGCAACGTCAGGCCCCTTGGTCTATAATTCCCTGGCTCCGCCTTTCCTAATTAGTGGCAACACATTAGCCAATCCCCAACCTTCCAGCACCTCACCCATGATTATCGATGATACAAATATATCAGCAAGTGGCCCAGCAATCACTTCGCTAGCTGCCCACAAAGTTATTGGGTACATCTGATCAGGTCCCAGGGATTTATCCACCTGTATGCATTTTATGCAACACCTTCTCCTCTGTAATATGGACACTTTTCAAAATATCGCTGTTTATTCCCTTAAGTTCTCAAGCTTCCATGTCCTTCTCCACAGTCAACACTGATGCAAAATACTCATTTAGTATCTCTCCATCTCCTGTCATTCTAAACATCGAGGGCCTTGCTCATTTTTCAGGGGCCCTATTCTTTCCCTTGTTACTTTTTTGTCGATAATGTATTTGCAGAATCCCTACCAAAGATATCGCATGTCCCTTCTTTGCCCTCCTGATTTCCCTCTTAAGTACATTTCCACTGCCTATATCCTTCTAAGGATTCACTCGATCCCTGCTGTCTACACCTGACTCGAAGAGTGTGGTGCTGGGAAAGCACAGCTGGTCAGGCAGCATCCGAGGAGCAGGAGAGTCGACATTTCAGGCATGTCTATACCTGACATCTGCTTCCTTCTATTTTTGACCAAAACCTCAATTTCTCCAGTCGTCCAGCATTCCCTACACCTCCGAGCCTTACCCTTCACCTGAACAGGAGAATGTTATCTCTGGACAGCCAATATCTCATTGTTGAAGGCTTCTCATTTTCCAGTCATCCCTTTACCGATGAATATCTGTGCCCAATCAACTTGTCAAAGTTTTTTGCCTCATATCATCAAAATTGGCCTTCCTCCAAATTAGAACTTTAACTTTTAGATCCAGTCTATCCTTTTCCATCACTAATTTAAAACTCATAGAATTATGATCACTTGCCCCAAAGTGCTCGCCTCACTGACACCTCAGTCACATGCTCTGCCTTATTTCCAAGAATATGGTCAGGTTTTGTTCCTTCTCTAGTAGGTGCATCCACATCCTGAATCAAAAAATAATTCTTGTATTCACTTCACAAATTCCTCTCAATTCAAACCCTGAACACTTTGGCAGTCCCAATCTATGTTTGGAAAGTTAAAATCCCCGACGATTACCACCCTATTATTCCTACAGATAACTGAGATCCCCTTACAAATTTACTTTTCAATTTCCCCCTGACTATTGGAGAAGGTCTGTCGTACAATCCAAATAAGATGGTCATCCGTTTCTGATTCCTCAGTTCCTTCTCAATAACTTCACTGGACGTATTCCCCAGAATATCTTCCTTAATTAAAGCCGTAATGTTATTCCTAATCAAAAATGCCACTTGCTCTCCTTTCTTTCCCCCTTTTCCATTCTTCCCATAACATCTGGAACATTAAGACAATCCAGACAATCCCTGAGCAATGTCTCTGCAATAGCTATGATATCCCAGTCCCATGTTCTCAACCATATGCTGAGTTTATCTGCCTTCCCTGTCAGGCCTCTTGCATTGAAATGAATTTAGTTTATTTTACCAGTCCTACATCGTTCTCTGCTTTGTTCCTGTCAGTCCTGACTGTCTGACTTGCTCCTTTCTCAACTTCACTGATCTCAGGCTGATCCCTTTTCTCTCCATCTCTCTGACGAGTTTAAATCCCCTAGTGCAGTTCTAGCAAATCTCCCTGCCAGTATATCGGTCTCCCTCCAATTCAGGTGCAACTTGTCCTTCTTATGCAAGTCACTTCTACCCCAGAAGAATTCCAATGATCCATAGATGTGAATCCTTCTCCCCTGCACCAGTTCCTTCGACACACATTCATTTGCTCCAACCTCCTATTCCTTCTCTCATTAGCATATGGCACTTTGTGTAATCCAGATATTACTACCCTCCAGGACCTACCGTTTGAACTTCTGCCTAATTTCCGATATTCTCTCCTCAGAACCTCATCCTTTTCACTTCCTGTGCTATTGGTTGCAATGTACACAACAACCTCCTGCTGGTCCCTCTCCCCTTTGAGAATCTTTTGAACCCACATTGAGACTTCCTTGATGCAGAAAACAGGGAGGAAACGCACCATTCTGATGTCTCATTATCGACCACAGAAACCTCTGACTAGAAAGTCGCTTAAAGGTTCACAATATTTCTGTTGTGTCTTCCCTTTGGTGCAGACACAAAGCCAGACAGCTTGCCGTGTTTTCCGGCCGCCATCAGTCAAGGAAGCAGACATGTTGCTGTGCAGAACCACACTACATCGAACGTACACACCCACCATGTGACAACAGTGTCCAGTTTGTATGAACGGTGTCATCCACAGTGGAATAAAATCCATGGATTGATATCGGTATCATTGACAGTCACGTCATAACCCATGGTCATCCATTTTTTAGCCACTTCCTTGACAAGTCACCTGGTTCTAGATTTCTTCTCTCTTCAGAGAGCTAATCAGCTCTCCCTACCGTGTTAGACGTTGCTCTTTCTTTCTCAAAACATGCATGAACTGAGTCTTTGATTCAGGACAACAAACCGTATTTTTGGCAGATTCCAGGTTTGCCCTTCATCTGCTTTAGAGTTATAGTGTCATGCAGTCCTACAGCACAGAGATAGGCCCTTTGGCCCAAACCAGTCCATGACGACCAAAATGGCCATCCACACTGAGCCCATTTCCTTGCACTTGGCCTATATCCTTCTCACTCAAGATTGGAGTGGTTTTACGTAGGGGAGAAGAATTCCTGATGAAAGGTTTTTGCTCGAAATGTTGATTTTCCTGCTCCTCGGATGCTGCCTGACCTGCTGTGCTTTTCCAGCACCACTCTAATCTTGACTCTAGTCTCCAGCATCTGCAGTATCCACTTCCGCCTAGATCCATCTCATCTTTTTTGATTCATATTTTGATCCAAATGCCTTTTAAATGTCAATGTACCCTCCTCAACTATTTCCATATGCATACCACACTCTGTGTAAAAAGGTTGACCATCAGGTTCCCTTTTATTCTTTCCCCTCTAACCTTAAATTGCTGCCCTCTAGTCCTCGATGCTCCAACCTTGGGAAAATGATGGAGTGCATTCACCCTACCCATGCCTCTCATGATCTTATGCATCTCTGTAAGGATCCCCTCAGACTCCTACGCTTTGAAGAAAGAAGTCCTAACTTGTCCAATCTCTCCCAATTACTTCGACCATTGATTCCTGGCAACATCCTTGGAAATTTCTTCTGCATGTTTTCCAGTTTAATAACATCCTGGAACAACTTGACCAAAAGTGAACGCAATACTCCAAGTGCAGTCTCAACAACATCCTCTACAACTGCAACATAACTTTTCAACTTCTGTGCTCAATGCCCTGACTGATGAAGGTCATTGTGCCAAAACCCTTCTTCACTGCCCTGTCTACCTGGGACTCCACTTTCAGAGAACTGTGCACCTGAACTCCAAGGTCCCTCTGTTACACTACACTTCTTAAGGCCCTATCATTCACCATGAAACTCCTACCTTGATTTGAATTTCCTAAATGCAACACCTCACACTTACCTACATTAAACTCCATGTTCTATTTCTTGGCCCACTTCCCCTGTTGATCAAGATCCTGATACAATTTCTGATAACTTTCCTCACTGCCCATGATGTCGCCTATTTTAGTGTCATCAGCAAACTTACTAATCATGCCTTGTCACATTTTTATCCAATCATTGATCTCAATGTCAAACAGCAAAGGGCCCAGCATCGACCCCGAGGCACTCCATTGTCACAGGCCTACTATCCGTCGACTATTACCCTCTGCTTCCTGCATCAAGCCAATTGTGGATCCAATATGTCAGCTGCCTCTGCATTCCATGTGATCTATCCTCCCAGAGTTGCATACCACTTGGAGCCTTATCAAAGGCCTTACTGAAATCCATATGGACAGTATCAACCTTCCTGGTCACTTCATTAAAGAACTCTAACAAACCTGTGAGGCATGACCTCCTACTCACATCGCTATGCTGAGTACCCCCCGCTGCTTAAACTGAACCAAATCTCCACATTTTTAGGCCTTAATACAATCCGCAGTAGAGTCGGCTCTAACAATGCTCATCCTTATAATGATGCAAATATATAAATATTTTGATACACAGTTAAGTTTGTTTTTATCAGTACCAGATGAACTGGCATTCTCAATAAACCAGTAACAAGTATATCATCGCAATCTCTGCAAAATTGGAGCAGTTACTTGAGGGTGAGAGTGAGAAAGCTCTCCGTCAGTAGGTTCTTTTTTTGAAAAGCCAAAATATTTTTTTAAAAATGAGGGGTTGTGTTTTCATTTTGCGGAGTCCTACACATGATCTGGTCTGGAGAAGACTTTTTTAGAGGTATTTATTTAAAAGGAGTCATTTTAATTCAGTTAATCAGCTCAGTGAATGATTTTATTAAAGATTTATATGTTTGATTTAGATGTATATTTCTTTTTTTTCCATTTTGACATTTCTTTCTGTCGGTATTGAAGGATGGTCTGTTGTATAAATCAGGTGTTGTTGCAAGTTCCTTTCTTGAGGTTTCAGGTCACTGCACTAACCCTCCCCCATAAACACAATAAAGAGGTGTCCCCCTCGTCCTCACCGAGCAACCACCAGTCTCCACATCTAACACATCATCTTTAAACATTTCTGCCATATTCACCTAGATCCCACCACCAAGAACATCTTCCTCTCCCCACCCCCTCTGCCTTCCACAAGGACCATTTCTCAGAATCCTCAGTTCACGCCAATCTTCCCCGCAACCACCCACTCAACACTCCTCCCTGGGACCTCCGGTACCTTCCTGTGCAACCAGAAAAGATGAAAACCCACCCGGCACAGCACCTACCTCACAACTACCCAGGGCCCCAAACAGTCCTTCCAAGTGAGACAGAGATTCACCTGCCCCTCCTCCAACCTAGTTTATCCATCTGGTGCTCCCAATGTGGTCTTCCCTACATCGAGGAGACCAAACGTAAACTAACGGAATGTTTCGGCAAACGTCCCGGCTGGACCCACAGGAGCCGACCTGACTCCCCCAGTCACCGCCCAGTTTAATTCCCCTTCCCACTCCCTTTCCCAACCGACCATCCTTGGCTTCTTCCATTGCCACAATGAATCTGACCATGAATTGGAGGAACAACATCTCAACATCTGCATGGCAGCCTACAGCCCAGAGGACCCAACATTGAGTTCTCCAATTTCAAATAACCTCCCTTCCCATCCCCCGAGTCCCATCACAGCCCCTCTCACTCCTTCCCAGCCCCTTCCCCTTCCTTCCATTCCTCTCTTTGACCATTCCTACCAGCCACTCCCGGATTCATTCCTCCCATTGACCAACCAGGTCACACCCTCTACGTGTGTTCACCCATCCCCACCTCACCCACCCTGCTCCCCCATACCCTTTATATGCAGCTCCCCTTATACCCACCCCCTCAGTTCTGAAGGATGGTTACACCCTAAATGTTGACCTCTCCACTTCCTGATCCTGCCTGGCTTGCTATGCGCTCGCAGCCTCCTGCTTGTCTACCCTGGATTGTTACTGGGGGTTTATACGAGGTACAGAGTGAGATGGCGAGCAGATTTAGAAAAGTGATTACACAGCAGGATCAGTCAGATAGTTGGGTGACTGTCAGGAAAGGTAAGACGGTAGTTCAAATGTCTCCGGGAGATATTCCTCCATAAAATCGATGTTCATGTTTAATTACAGCTGAATTTAATAGAATTGCTACAGGGGACTGTCCTGTCAGGGGCATAGACAGGAGATTCTGTGGCAGTGAGTGTACATTTGGGATGGGATGATGCTTTCCTGATGCTGGGATTAAAGATGTCTCTTAGTATTTCAACCATATTGATCAAGGGAAGATTGAGATGTCAGGAATTATTGTACATATTGGTAGGAATGTTTTATTAGAGAAAAGATGAAAATATTTTCAAGTGAATTTAAAAGGTAAGGTGGAAGATTAGAAGTAGAATCTTAAAAATCGTAATCTCTTGTTCATTCCCAATATCAAATTCAAATGAGGGAAGGAACAATAGGATAAAGGAGATAAAGGAATGGCTGAAGCACTGGTGCATTGTTCAGGGATTCAGGGTTTGGGATAATTGGAATCTCTTTGAGGACAGAAAAGGCCTGTTCAAAGAGAATGGGTCGAACCTGCACTGGAAATGAACCAATATCTTAGCAGGGAGATTTGCTCGATCCATTACAGAGGATTCTATACAGATAGAGAGGGTGAGTAGAGGAATTCTAAGGAGCAGTGTAAATAGAAGGATTGATGGGGAAGGGTCTGAATGTGAAGAGAGTAAGTCAGTTAGAAAAGAAAGACGAGAGAGAGTCAGAGTATATGTAGCAACTCTGAAGAACTAAATTACATTGATTTCAACACAAGGGGTTTTACAGGTAAGGTTTAAGAACTTAGGGCATGTTTATGAACATGGGATTGGGACGCCATAGCTATTACAGTAACTTGGCTGAGAGATGGACAAGACTGGCAGCTCAATGTTCCGGGTCTTAGATTCGATACAGAGGATAGGAAAGGAGGCAAGAAAGGAGGGAGAGTGGTGTTTTAATTTCATGAATACATTACTGCTATAATAAGCAAAAATATTTCTGAAAAAATATCCAGTGAAAATATATGGATAGAAATTACAAATAATAAAGGAATAAGATGGGATTGTACTATAGACACCGCCCGCCCCCTCCCCCCACCCCCAACGGTAAGAGGGAAATTAAGAAACAAAGATGTGGGAGATCTCAGATATATGTAAACATAATGAGGTTGTTAGGATGGGGATTATTAGTTCTCCAAACATTGACTGGGGCTACCATAGTGTTAAATGTTTGGATGGTGAGGAATTTGTCAAATGTGTTCAAGAAAATTTTCTTGAGCAATTCATTGATGTTCCTACCCGTGAAGGAGCAAAACAAGCCCATGTGTAGGCAATGAGGCAGGGCATGTGTCTGAAGGAAAAGTGGGGAACACTCTGGGTCTCATCAATCAGAATTCTGTCAGTTTCAAAATTGTTATGGAAAAGGACAAGTATTCCATAAAAGTTAGTTTTTAATTGGATGAGATATGGATAAAGGTTTAATGGCGTGAGACAAGAACTTTCACAAGTTGATTGGAGTAGACTGCTCGCAGGGTAAAAGGATGTCTGACAAGTGGGAGGCTTTCAAGGGTGAGATGGCGAGAATTCAGAGGCATTATGTTCCTGTTAGAGTGAAGGGTAAGGCCAGTAAGATTAAGAACCAATAGATTAATATAAATATTGAAGTTCCAGTCAAGAATAGAAGAGAATCTCATTTTAAATAGAGATCATTTGGTTCAATTGAATCTCTTCATCAATGTAAGGAGTGTCGGCGCATTCTTCAGAACAAAACAGGAAGGCAAAGGGGGGATATGAGATAGCATTGGCCGATAAGGTGAAGGATAAAGCAAAGAGATTCTACAGGTATATTAAAAGCAAGAGGGTAACTGGAGAGAAGGTAGAGATCCTTAAAGGTGATGGAAAACAGCTTTGTGTTGAACACCAGGAGATGTGAAAGATACTAAATGAATATTTTGTGCCAGGTTTTACTGTGGAGAAAGAAACGGAGGCTGGAGAATGCAGGGAAATAAATTTTGATTTTTAGCAATAGTTCATATTACAGAAGAGATAGTTGGGGAGATCTTGGAGAATATAAAGGTGGATAAATTTCTGGGACTTGATCAAATGTGTCCCAGAACATTATGGAAAGTATGGGAGGAAATTGCGAGATCCTTTGCAGAAATAATTACATCATCTATAACTACAGGGGAGATTCCTGAAGACTGGAGGATGGTTAACATTGTCTCTTTGTTTCAGAAAGAATGCAAGGGGAAACTGGGAACGACAGAGCAGTGAGTCTTCCTCTGGTTGTGGATAAATTGTTGGGGTGATTTTAAAAGAAAGGATTTATGGACATTTAGAGAATTAAAAATTGATTGGGTATAGTCAGCATGGTTTTGTGTGAGGATAGCTGTGTCTCACAAATCTAATTGCATGTTTTGAGGAAGTTACCAAAAAGATTGATGAGGACAGAGGAGTAGACGTTGTTCACTTGGACGTTAGTAAAGCCATGACACGGTTCTGCATGGTCGACTAATTAGTAAAGTTAAGTCACATGGGATTCAGGATGAGCTTGCCAATTGGAAACACGATTGGCTTAATGACAGAAGACAGCATTTGGTGGTGGAGGGTTGCTTTTCGGAGGCTTGTCACCAGTGGGTTTCCAAAGGGATCTCTCTTGTTTATGATCTATATAAATGATTTGGATGAGAATATAGCAGGCACGGGTAGTAAATTTGTGGATGACACCAAAACTGACAGCATGGTAGAGAGTGAAGAAGGTTTTCTAAGATTACAAAAGGAACTTGATGAAATGAGTCAATGGGCTGAACAATGGCAGATGGAATTGAAACTGGATAAATACGAGGTATTGCATTCTGGGACAACAAACAAAGGTAGGACTTATACAGTTAATGATAGGGCCTTGTGTCGGGTTGTAGACCAGAGGGTCATAGAGATTAATGGACATATTTCTTTGAAATTTGTGTAGTACATACACAGGATGGTTAAAAAGGCATTTAGCATTGTCTCATCCTTTGCGTCCAGGAGCTGAGAGTCCTTTTCTGGAATACTGCATCCAGTTCCAATTATAGGAAGGATATCGTTAAGCTGGAGAGGGCTCAGAAGAGATTTCCCGGGATGTTGCCGGGTATGGAAGGTTTGAGTTCCAAAGAAAGGCTGGATTGGCTGGGACTGATTTCACTGGAGCGTAGGAGATTGAGAGGCCGCCTGATAGATGTTTATAAAACAATGGGGTGGGTGAGTAGGTAGAGATAATGGTCGTTGTCTTTTTGCTGGGATGGGGATATCAAGACGAGGGACACATTTTTAAGGTGAGAGAATAGAGATTTAAAAAGGATACAAGAGGCAAATAATTTACACAGAAGGTGATTCATGTGTGGAATGAACTGCCAGACGAGGTGGTGGATGCAGGTACAATGACAACATTTAAAAGATATTTGGATAAGTAATTGATGAGTGGCAGGAGAGGAGACCCCGACACCAGACCATGCCAGCCCTGTCTGAGGTTCCCACCCGGGTCAGTGCAGTCTCAACTGCCTGGATGAATACCCAGCGCTGTCCGAAGAACGTCAATGTCGTTCTGTTGAAACAGAATTTAATCAGCGAGGATCTGTGAGAGCAGAAGAAATCAACAATACCCGAAAAAAATCAATGGAACTGACAATATTCATTCTTATTGGAAGTATTGTAGCAGTTTGACTGGAACTTGAGGAGAGCAGGAGATCCAAGTGGTTCCCTATTTCTCTTCCAACTTTCGCCCCTTAATAAAAAAGGAGCACATTATACACTTTAAAATATGCTGAGGAATTTCCGATTATCATGAAATGTACATCATCAGTAACACTGAACTTAGCCCTAAAAAACATTAATCATTTGAGTCATTCCACAACTCTGTTTCTGTTATCCAGAAATTTTGTTTCGACTGAAATCTGCAGTTTGAAATATCCAATGAGCCGTTAAGAAGATTACTAAAGTTTTATCAAACTGATGTAATTTTTTTACATTCAGCCTGGTCCTGAAAGCTGTTTCTGACCGTTTGCCACAGTCCTTTACACTGACTGAACTGTAACTCGACAGTTGACCCATCTTTTCCCATCATGCAATGTTAAATGTTTCCCACAATACCACATTCCCCCTTTTGTCAGATCATGACAATCAGTCACAGAGACATATTGAAAATCCGATTGAAAATGCATTGAAACAAGCAAACAAATAATCCTATTCTCACTAGCAATAGTGCTATGAGCAAAAAGGCTTTAAAGATCCAATTAGGCATTCTGTGATCAAACCAACTTGGTTCCCAATGCATTGTATGTGGTCAGCATGTTATTTAATACTTTCAGCTTGGTTGGTCATATTTTCAGATGGATCTGGAATATAAGTACACACTCCTGGCTCACAACAGCCCACGCTCCTCCTGTGAGGTGAGCAGATAATCCAAAGGCAGTCGATTCTGCAATGGCACTGTCCGGACAGCCACGAGCTCAGCTGAGACCTCAGTCAGGGCTTGTCCAGTTGCCTTGGCTTCGAAAGCTGTCTCATTGACCAGGTGTTCCAGTGCTGAGGCCATGTGAATCAGCTCGCTAGATTCCCATTCCATTCAGTACAACGGGAAAGACAACATGAGGAACTGGTCTAGCCCAGCAACGGTTCTCATAGTTCATGGATGCTCGTGCTTAAGGGAGGTAAGGTGATGCATATCGGGTACAACATAACCTGGACAGCAGGATCCTATCCAAATGGGACGCTTTGGTTCCACATGTAAAGTATGTGCCATTGTAAGCTGTAAAATCACCAGCCAATGGCATCCAAGGCTGCATGGTGGAATAGACCCAGGGACTATCAGATGTAATATGCCATATCCTGGTCCAATCACAGTTATCCATCCTGTTTCTTGAAATATTGACGACTGGGCCTTGCCAGACAAATGTGAGATTACATTTGCTTTACCGCATTAGCATTCCTTGTCCAAATTTATTAAAACATAGGGACCCTGCAGCGTTATTGGAATGGACTGTAAGGGAAGGAGGAACTGAGTTGTGATTATATACAGGCTGATACCATGTCGAAAATGTCATCATTTCCCAACCTGTCAACTCCCATATCCTCATTTCCCCATGAAGGCCTGTGTGATTCTGTTGTAACATCCACTCAACTGTTTCTGACAGATAGAAAGGGAGGGGCTGGAGAGGTATTCCTTCGTTTGAATGGATGGGAATGTGTGTACAAACCCAACACTTACTTATGTTCAATTTCTCGGCATAAATATATGACAAATGTAAATAAGTGTTTGCATGCAGTTTCCAAGCAGACCGGTTTGGTAATGTCAAGTGTTCACCTACGGCAAAAAATTCTAAAAGTCCAACAGTACCAAAATGATGTTCAAGCTGTGTCATTGACCGGTTGAGGAATAATCTTCTTCCAATCAGATCAATGAACCCAATTGGAATGTCCCCCAGTTGTGACCGAGGTTGGTGTTGTTAGTAGGACTTGAAAGGGGCCACTCCAGCGATGTCCTAATTGGTTTCTTTCCCAATTCTTGACCAACATGCAATCCCCTTGGTTTTCTTGTGGGTATTGGGAGGCGATCGTGTTTTCCTCAGCTGGGCAATGCGATTGTTGGACCAGCGAGTGAGGAAACTGCATGGAAAGAGTTAACTGTTTCAAGTAATTCTGCATTTCCTCACCCATTACATGGAGATTGACACCCTCAAGGGGTTTACCATGAGTATCCCACAGAGTCCTCATTGCCCGACCAGAAACTATCTCTGCAGCTTATAGTCCGGCCTGCGAATGTAGAGTCACTCACATGTGAAAAAGTGCAAAAAGGAATACTTTGAGCAATTTAACCCCTGTCTTTGACTAATTTAGATCATTTTTCTTTGAAGGTACAGTTGGCCTCTTCCACAATCCCTGCTGCCTGTGGGCGATACACGCAGTGAAGTTGCTGAAACTGCATGGGCATGTCCTCATTGTACTGGAGTGTCCCCCTTTGTGTGTACAATACATTTAATAACAGCCAATTGATGAGGAAGCAGAATAGCATAGAGGGGATTTTTAACCCAAAGAGCATTATGAATGGGAGTCCCCGTAGAACTCAGGAAGCCGCGTTACTACCAGAGGCGGCCAAACTCCTGGGCAACACCGAACGTGTCCCTGGAATCAGTGTAAACATGAGCAATTTGATCAGTGGCTAAAATACAAGCTCTGGTCAGGGCAAAAAGCTCAGCTTTCTGTGTGGAGACAGGGGACTGAAAAGCAGCAGACTCCTGAACAGCAGTGTCTGTTGGGATAGCATCAGCTGACTGCCAGACACCGTCCGGGGAAACAGAGGCAGGACCATCAAATATGAGGTCAGGATTTTCAAATGGGAGCTCTGTCAAATCTGGGTGAGGAGCAGTAAGGAAATGATTCTGAATCAAACAGTCATGTGGGGGATCAGGGAGATCGACAGGGGTCAAGGAACGAAGCAGGATTCAAGTTTGAGCAGGACCGAAACGATAGGTAAGGGTTCGGTAACTGTGAGATCTCAAAACCAGCTTGGGTGAGGTGTTGGGTCTGCTGAGGCGTGAGGACAGAGACAGCAGAGTGTGAGGTGTACACCCGTACGGGCTGGGGAAGGGTCCCATAGCAGCTGCCTGGACTAACAAGTAGACAGCAGTCAGGATTTGGGTGCAGGGAGGGAGGCCACAGGCAACAGGATCCAATTTCGTGGAATAACAGGCCACTGGGTGACGATGGTCACCATGCTGCTGAGTGAGGACACCAGTGGCACCTTCACCTTCAATCTGCATATTCTCCACAACGTCCCTCACCATCCTGATTCGGAAGTGTATCTTTCACTGTTGCTGGATCAAAATCCTGGAATTCCCTCCCCTCGGGCATTGTGGATCCACCTACTGAACATGGACTGCAGCGGGTCAAGATGGCAGCTCACCACCACCTTCTCAAGGGCAACTAGGGACAGGCAATAAATGCTGGGCCCAGCCAGAGAGACACACATCCCGGGAGTGAATAAAGAAACCTACACAACTCACAAAGTACTTTAAAAATGAGTCATTGCTGTAATGTAGCAGTGAATCTGTACACAGTGAGACCTCACGTTCAACACTAAGAGAAATGATCAAACAATCTGCTTTCAGTAACAAAAAGATTAATTATAGTTCACATCAACCTCTGAAGACAGAATTGTCGTGTTCAGTAGATTGATATAAAGGCTTTGCAACTTTGTTTCCAGTCACTTTCATAAAATAATATTTGACACATTGAATAATTGCAAGAAATGGAGACATTATTGCATTTCTCAACTTTTCTCTGAATTTAGACTGAGCCAATGCATAAACACATGTGTTTGTACAGGAGCTCAGCAGCTGAAACATATCTGCAGTGTAGTCTGCGATCAATATGGGATCAGTATAATCATCTGGCTCATAAAACGGGTTTGTAATTCTAGAAATGAGGAAAAACACAGTATATGGCATCCACAGCACAATGAAATGCCTGAAACGGCGAACAGTAAAGTGATGGATTTCCTTCGGCTCTGCATCTCTGGATCGTCGCTGTTCTGGGTGTTGCGTTGACCTTGCAGAGCTCTGCGGGTTCGATTTGCCATCACAATGCGTCGGACAGTCAGTGCATTGAGCAGTAAAATGAGAAAGTATGGCAATAGTGGGTTTAAAATTGTGTGAAGCCAGTCAAAGGTGATCCATCCTGGTAAGATAATGTAGTCTGGCTTGGAATAAGCACCCCACTCCACATTGTTTATTATATACATTGGCTCAAAAGCAAAATATAGTGGAATATTCAGGAAAGCGAACACAACACACACAGTCACTATCACCACAGCTGCAGTTTCCTCCCTGCAATACTTTGCTCTCAACCTCTGGCAACAAATGAGGACAAAACGATCGACAGTGAAAGCGACCGTGAGCCAAACAGAGCTGTCAACAGCTGTGTAGTTGATAACCACATTGTTGGTACTTATTGAGGTGATGCGTACAAATAAAAATGGGGAATAGTAGTAAAGCATGTAGTAGATTATCACATTGAAAATAATGACCAGGAGATCAACTGTTGTCATACCCACCAAATAAAGGGTGATCCCTTTGGAGAGACCACAGCCTCCACGAATTAGAAGGACAATTGTCAGGAGGTTAGCTACAACGAAAAGAGCAGAATACCCAGATTAATAACACAATATTGTTTGGAAATTACAGCACAACAACAGGTCATTTGGTCCAATAGATCTACACTGAGGTTCACACTGCACACGTGTTTCCTCCCACTGACTTCATCTTACAATATTGAGATATTATTTCTTTATTGCCTGATGCCGGTCTGTAATCTAACAGAAGAGTGGGTGGGGCTGGGAGGGGCTGCCTCCTTTGAATGTTGACTAATTTACTTACACTAAAGCTCCTTATGAGCTCAATTCAACTTCACTGTATGGAATCTATTCTACTTTACAGAAGTTACACAGGCAAAACAGAATGAGGAGAGGGGTTTCCAGCAGTGTTATGTCAGGGCACTGAGATTGATAAATACCCATCTATATATTTGCAGGCTGAGAGGTTGGGTGGAGTTGGTGATGTTTCTCATGAAGGTGGAAGCATTGACTTCCATTTCATTTTGCCAAGTTACAGTAGGTTAAATAAAACTCATACCAGAGAAGAGAGAGGGCCCTGGGGGCTCGGGATAGGGCTGTTGTTAATTCTGAGACTCAGACAGGAGTCCAGGGGCAGCTGTCCCCATGGGGGTTGTCAAAGTGGGAGGAGGTCAAGACAAGAAGGTTCAAGAGGACAGATAGCCAGGGGCAGGTGGGCTCTGTATATCAGGGACATAATGGACGTAGTCCAGCATTGAGAATAACAGCAGCCTGAAAGGAGAATGTACAATCAGTGCTTTGAGTTTACAAGCAGAGTGCAAACTATTCGCAGCATCTAGAGTCCCAGTGTCTGCACAGAAGTTAATAATGTCTCTTTGTGACAAATCTGTTCAAGTTGTGTGTCTGGGTATTAGTGTCCATAGCTTTAAAGGACCATATGGCCGTAAGACATAGGAGCTGAAATTAGGCCATTCAGCCCATCGGGTTTGCTCCACCATTTAATCCTGTATGATAAGCTTCTCAAACCTATTCTGCCACTTTCTCCCCATAACCTTTGATCCCCTTGATACTCAAGAACCTATCTATCTCAGTCTGAAATATGTGCAACGATCTGGCCTCCACAGTCTTCGGTAGCAATGAATTCCACACATTCCCCACTCTCTGGCTAAAGATGTTTCTCTTTATCTCCGTTCTAAAAGGTCTTCCCTTTACTTGAAGGCTGTGCCCTCGGGTCCGAGTCTCTCCTACTAATGGAAACACCAGCCCAACATCTACTCTGTCCAGGCCATTCAGTATTCTGTATGTATCAATTAGATCCGCCCACCACCGATCCTTCGAAACTTCATTGAGTATAAACCCAGCGTCCTCAAACGTTCCTCATATGTTAAGCTTTTCATTCTTGTGAACCTCCCCTGAACACACTCCAGTACATCCTTCCTGAGATATGGGACCCAAAGCTATCCACAATACCCCACATGTGGTCTGACCAGAGTTTCACAGAGCCTCAGCCGTATATCTCTGTTTTTATATTCAAGTCCTCTCAAAATAAATACCATCATTATATTTGCCTTCCTGGACTGGAACTCTCAAGTCTTTTTGCACTTCAGAATTCTGACTTTTCTCCTAATTTAGAAAATAGTCCATGTCTCTATTCTTCCTACCAAGGTGAATGACCTCACACTTTCCCACACTGTACTCCATCTTCCACTTCTTTGCCCACTCTGCTAACCTGTCCAAATCCTTCTGCAGCCTATCCACCTCCTCAATGCTACCTGACCTATACCTATCTTTGTATTGTCTGCAAACTGAGCCAGAATGCCTTCAATTCCTTCCTCTAGATCTTTAATATATAAAGTGAAAATTTGTGGTCCCAACACTGAGCTTTGCAAACACCACTTGTCACCAGCTGCCATCCTGCGAAGGCCCCTTTTCTCCTTGCTCTCTGTTTTCTGCTAGACAGCCAAGCCTCTATCCATGCTAGCACCTTGCCTCTGACAGCATGGGCCCTTATCTTAATCCGTAGCCTCCTGTGTGGTCCCTTGTCAAAGGCCTTCTTGAAGCTCCGGTGGATAACATCCATTGGCTCTCCTCGGTCTAACCGTTTGTTATTTCCTCAAAGCATTCTCGCAGATTTGTCAGGCATGACCTCCCCTTGGTGGAACCATGCTGACTTGGCCCTATTTTCTATCCAAATAATCAGACATCTCATCTTTCACATTCGATTCCAAATCTTAACCACAACCGCGGGGTTTGTCTAACTGGTCTGTAATTTTCCATCTATTGCCTGATTCCCTTTTAACCAGCTCTTTGAAAGCATTAGACTGAGATCTTTACAGTGGGCTGTAAGCTCTTGTACAACACTGGCTCAAGATGGGGACACTGTCAAGGGGTTGATGTGCTCACACCGACATCACGTTCACCACAGATGCGGTTCACCAGGCAGGAAGATGGCCACAGGATTCAGGAATTAGATTAGACTTACAGTGTGGAAACAGGCCCTTCGGCCCAACAAGTCCACACCGACCCGCCGAAGCGAAACCCACCCATACCCCTACATTTACCCCTTACCTAACACTACGGGCAATTTAGCATGGCCAATTCACCAGACCCGCACATCTTTGGACTGTGGGAGGAAACCGGAGCACCTGGAGGAAACCCACGCAGACACGGGGAGAACGTGCAAACTCCACACAGTCAGTCGCCTGAGTCGGGAATTGAACCCGGGTCTCAGGCGCTGTGAGGCAGCAGTGCTAACCAGTTTTGAGAATCTTGCTGGATTCTCAAAACTGGAAGGTGTCATCAATTACAAGCATGTTGCTGCTGAGGTTTCAGTGAGACAACCAGGGACATTTGTAAATATTAAAGGGGCTCACTCCTGAAGGGTCCAATTAGTCAGCAATTATCAACAAAGGCTTCTTCAGGTGTTCCAGGGAGGGGTCATGATCCATACAACCTTCAACACCCCTCGGTTCCATAGTAGGCAATCTACCATAGCCATTGGAGAGATAGATTCTGGGAGATTAGGGCTGTCTATTGAAGAGATGCCTCATGACCCCAGTGACACACATGAGGCCAGATGTAGATTGATATTGCAAAAAGATTCAGACAAGCACCAAGGCGATCTGTCAAAGGGATTGACATCCTGCTGAACTCCACAATGTCACCTCAAGCTATGACCAGTGACAGGACCATTGTGTTTATGGCAAAGGTAAAGCAGGTCCTGAAAAGGATGCTGGGGCACACACCATCAACAAGTCTTGGTTAGTAAACCCTCAAGTCAACATCCATCCATAAGACCAGCCAAATGAATGACAGCAAGAACTACACATCCATCCGCATGTGCATGGATTTAATGAAGGTTATCAGCAATACCATTCCTGTAAAGACATCATACATTATTCCCCGTGTTCTCCCATATGGACTCAGTGTGATTTCTTACCTTGTTCCTGCCTGCTGCACTGTAGCTTTCCCAATGTGCTGCCAGTGGTCCTGGAGGCAGGTGGCTGACTCTAATATCCCTTTGTCTGGAATGGCCTTAGGGGTGGTCCTCTGTTTGGCTGAGTCTGTCTGGACCCTGACATGGTGGGTCTCTCCTGCACAGTGTCAGGAATCTCCTTCATCACCATGGCTCTCTGAAGCACTGGTGTCAGTGGCAGAGGGTAGAGGAGTAACTGTCCCCAACAGGAGTGCCCTGACAGGTACTTCCCGATGGTGACTGCTCCTCCCCGGATCACTTGGCCCTCCATACTTTCCTGACTCAGGGACAATGACCCAATGATGACTTTAGATAACCTCATTCATTTTTCTCTTGTACATTGAGTCCAGAGACATTGCAATGGATCACACTAGCCCTAACCCTAACACTCACCCGAATCCTCACCCAATCTTAAACTGCAGACCTAACCCTTACTCTCACACAAAACTTAATCCCAACTCAAATCCTAATCTCCACTGAACCCTTATATAAATTCGACCCCTAACCCCAGTCGTAACCCTGACGTTAACCTGAACCTGAATCAGAATTCTAAACTCAACCTCAAACCTAATCTTAAACGTAGTGTAAGTCTAACCCAAAACCTAACCACAACCCTAAACATAACCCTAAACTCTAGACCTAAACCTAATCATAACCTTAACCATATACTTAACACTAATGCAAATCCGAGACCTAACCCTGACCGAAACCTAACTCCCAGCTAACTCTATTACAAATCAGCATGTACATTCCACAGCACCTGATTGACCAGCCTCCACCTGAGATTGGGATGTGCTTGTGATCACCACCTCCACCCCCCACCCACCCCCCACCCCCCTACCCCTCCGCAGATGTGCACAAACCCATCAAGATATGATGCTTTGTCAGACACAAGACCAAAGCCCCCTATGTAGCTCCCTGTTCCCCCTCAGTGGGCAATGCTGCTCACTGAGGGCCGGTTACATAATCAAACTGTTAATCTGTTTTAAAAGAACAATAGATTAATATCTTCATCTCCATCTGTGATCATTTAAGAGGACACACACCCTGCAATCAGTTGAACAGAATCATAACATCTCCATTTCACAGGAGATGCCACCATTCTCCCTCTGCCAATGGTGACAATATCTCCCTTCTTCTGCCCTTCCTTCCTGGAGTAGGCTTGGTCCTGCTTAATCTCACCTCATGCAGACCCTCCTGCCCATCCAGCCTCCCAGTGGGTCTCCAGGTGAATGATTAACCCAACATCTCCTCCTCCATCAGCGTCAGTTTGGACACATCTCCACTGGCCCTCGTTCTCTCCCTCAGCCTCTTGCAGCAAATTAACCACATTGACCAGACATGCCCAATCTACTGCTCACCTCTTCCAACTCTACCCGATAACTGAGACACAGGGGAGGGCCCACTCCTCGGATTTGGACCTGTCCTGGACGGGGTGGATGATATCTCCACCTTGGCAAAGGGGTTTGTGAAAGATGGCACTGTCACAGGAGACACCAGGGTTAAAGTTCACGGTCTAACCTGTTCCCTCAACAATAATTTTCTGAACACTCAATGCTGCCTCCCCACAGCTGAAGGATATTTACACATTTCCACTTCACCTCAGCTGCCTGCTCATGCCCACAGCCCTGTACAATGACACTGGATCTGTCTTGCTGTTCACGGCCTGACCCTTCTCCCAGTGGACACCCACCCTCACCGTGTGCTTCTCTGAGGAGGACCCTGGCACCATGGGACTTGGGTGACCAGCTCTTGGTCCCACTGTGATGATCATTCAGGTGTCTGAGTACGTGGACCGGGCACTATCCCATCGACCTGCCTGATCCCACTGACCAACATCAAATCCAGCCCCATGTCCCAGCAACAGACCCAGGCACATGGCAATAGAAACACAGTCGGAGAGAGCTTTGGGATCCAGAAATCTGAAAGTACCTGTTCCTCCCAGACAAGGACCATTTAGCACACGTCAGGTCACAGATTCCTCATGTCCTCATGGAACTAAACTAAACTTCACAAATTGCAGCATGAGCTGTTTCTTGTAGGAACACCTGAAACTGGATCCAGCATGAGGAGAGAAAGAGGGAGGGTTTATACACTGAGAGATATATCAGGGGAAAGAACAGAGTGAAAGTGGGATTGAAAAGATAACACAACCTGCTTCAGCTTCTTACCAGGAACTCCGAAGATTGCGAGGAAATGGTAGTAAGTGAAAGCTATCTGTTCAATTGTTGATAATTCCATTTTCAGAGAGAGGATGATGTCAATTGTTGTTGACATATCTGAATCATCAGACATTCATCCGTTATATAAAGCAACTAAATCTCCCCTGTGATTTTGTGCGATGCAGAGAGAGTGAAATTACTTTACGATCTTTGAACAAACAGGCACAGTTAATTTTAACAGATATTACACAATACAATCTTCAGCTACACTGGAAGATTGAAGGAGAACAATTGGGCCAGGTCCATCTCAGGGCTCCTTGCTCGCTCTCTTAGTGATCTCCACTCGGATGCTCACACCATCCCTGCCTTGCATTTCTCACTTTGCCCCCTCACCCACACAGCCAGAGAACCACAGAGCTCTACAGCATAGAAACAGATCATTTCATCCAACTCGCCCATACAGATCAGATATTCTCTATTAATCTCTCCCTTTTGCCAGCATTTCACCCATATCCCTCTACATTCTTCCTGTTCATATGTCAATCCAAATGCCTTTAAAATGTTACTGTTGTACCAGCCTCCACCACTTCCTCTGGCAGCTTATTCCATACATCCAACACCCTCTGCGTGAAAGATTTGTTCCTTTGGTCCCTTTTAAATCTTTCACCTTTCACCCTAAACCTGTGCCAACTAGTGTTGGACTCCCCCACCCTGGGTGAATGACCTTGGCTTTTTACCTTATCCAAGACCCTCATGATTTTATAAACCTCCATGAGGTCACCCCTCAGCCTCTGACGCTCCAAGAAAAATAACTTTCATCTTTTCAGCCTCTCCCTATAGCTCCAACCATCCAACTCTGCCAACATCATTGTAAATGTTTTCTGAACCCTTTCAAGTTTCACGACGTCCTCCACATAGCAGGGAGACCAGAATCGAATGCAGTTTTCCCACATCCTGTACAGCCACATAACCTCCCAATTCTGCATTTAAGGCACTGACCAATAAAACCAAGTGTACCAAACCCCTTCTTCACTATCCTATCTACCTGGGACTCCACTGTCAAAGAACTATCAACCGACACTCCAAGGTCTCTTTGTTTAGCAATGTTCCCCAGGACCTTACCATTAAGTGTATAAGTCCTGCCCTGATTTGCCTTTCCACAATGCAGCACCTCACATTTATCGAAATGCCACTACTCGGTCCATTAGCCTATTTGATCAAGATCCCTTTATACTCTGAGGTAACCTTCTTGCCTGTCCCTTCCAAAACCAATGTTGGTGTCACCTTCAAGCTTATGAACCATTCCTCCAACATTCGCCCTCAAATCATTTACAGAAACTACAAAAGGCTGTGGACCTAGCACCAATCCTTGTAGCACACTGTTTGTCATAAAGCAATTCCCTTCCACCATCCTCTGTCTCCTACCAATAAGTCGGTTGTGTATCCAATAGGCAAGTTCTCCCTGTATTCCATGTGATCGAACCTTGCTAACCAGTCAAATATGCAGATCCTTGTCGAATGCCTTTCTCAAGTCCATGTAGATCACATCCACCATCTGCCTTCATCAATCTTCTTCCTCACTTCTTCAAAAACTCAGTCAAGTTAGTGAGACATGAGTTCCCACACACAAGGCCATGTTGAGTATCCTGAATCACCCATTGCCTTTCCAAATAAATGTAAGTCCTGTCCCTTAGAATTCCCTCCAACAACTTGCCTGCCGCTGATGTCAACTTCATTGGTCTATCGATCTCTGGCTTTTCCTTAACACCTTTCTTAAATAGTGACACCACATTAGCCAAACTCCAGTCTTCTGGCACCTCACCTGTGGTAATCAATTATACAATTACCTCAGCAAGGGGCCCAGCAACCACTTCCCTCGCTTCCCACAAAGTGCTCAGGTATATCTGATCAGGTCCCAGGGATTTATCCGCCTTTATGCATTTTAAAATGTTCAGGACCTTGTCCTCTATTATATGAACATTATTCAAGATGTCATTATTTATGTCTCCTTGTTCTGCATATCTTTCATATCCTTCTCCACAGGAAAGAGTGTTCCAAATACTCGTTTAGTATCTCCCCCATCTCTGCGGTTTCACATACAGAAGGGGGCCTTGCTAATGTTTAAGGGGCCCTATTCTCTCCCCAGTTCCTCTTTTGTCCAATGTGAGTTTGCCGATTTCCTGGGGATCCTGCCTAACCCTACTTGCCAAGGCTATCTCATGTCCCCCTTTCTGCCCTCCTGTTTTCCCTCTTTAGTATATTGACTTTTTACTTTTCTCGGGATACACTCGATGTCTGCTGTCTATACCAGATATATGTTAGCTTCTTTTTCATGACCAAATCCTCAAATTCTCTCACCATCCAATATTTCCTGCAGCAATCAGTCTCACCCTTCACCCTCACAGGAACGTATTGTCTCTGGACTGTCATTATCTCATTTTTGAAGGCTTCCTATTTTCCAGCTGTTCCTTCACCTGCAAATGTTCGCTCCCAATCACCATTTGATAGTTCTTGTCTCACATCATCCAAATTGGTCTTCTTCCAATTTAGAACATTTACTTTTAGATCAACTCTATCCTTGACAATTGCTATTTTAAAACTAACAGGGTAACGATCACTGACCCCAGTGTGCTCCCCAACTGACCCTTCAGTCACTTGGCCTGCTTTATTTCCCAAGAGAAGGTCAAGTAATGCTCCTTCTCTCATAGGAACATTCACGTACTGAATCAGAAAATGATCTTATGCACACTTAACAAATTCCCCTCCATCCAAACCCTTAACACAATGACAGTTCCAGTCTCAGTTTTGAAAGTTAAACTTCCCGAACATTATCACCGTCCTGTTCTTACAGATAACTGAGATCTCCTTTCAAATTTGCTTCTCAATTTCCCACTGATTGTTGTGGGGGCCTGCCTCACAATCCCAGTAAGGTGATCATTCCTTTCTCATTTCTCAGTTTCATCCAGATAATTTCTCTGGTCATATTCTCAGGAATATTCTTCCTAAGTACAACCCTAATATTATCCCTAACCAGAAACACCACTCCATTCCCTCAGTTCTATTCTTCCTATAAACATCTATACCCTGTAACATTAAGCTGCCAGTTCTGTCCCTCCCTGAGCCAAGTCTCTGTAATAGCTGTGATATCCCAGTCCCATTTTCCCAACTATGCCTTGATTCCACCTGCTTTACCTGTTGGGACTCTTGCTTTGAAATAAATGCAGTTTAATTTATCAGTCCTACCTCATTCTCTGCTTTGTCCCTGCCTGCACTGACTGTTTGACTTGTTCCTTTCCCCAGTTGCAACAGTCTCAGTCCAATCTCTTTTCTCATTGATCTCTCTGGGTCCCAACTTGTCCCCCTGACTAATTTAAATCCTCCCAAGAAGCCCCAGCAAATCTCCCCACCAGTTTATTAGTCCCCTTCCAATTCAGGTACAATCTGTCTTTCTTATACAGGTCACTCCACCCCAGAGAAATTCCAGTGATCCAAAAATGTCAATCCTTCCCCCCTTTAACAGCTCTTCTGCTGCACATTCAGCTGCTGTATCCTCATGTACCTACCCTCAGAGCACGTGGCAATGGGTATAATCCAGACATTACTACCCTCCAAGGTCTACTTTTTAACCTCCTGCCTAATATCCTGTGCACCCTTCCCAGAATGTCATCCTCTTCTTTCCCTACATCATTGGTTCCAAAATGCACAACAACCTCCTGCTGGCCCTTCTCTCTTTTGAGAATATTCTGAACCGACTAAACACACCATTCTGATGTCCTGCTATCAACTTTGGTGCAGACACAAAGCCAGGCAGTTTGGTGTGGTTTCCAGCTGTCATCAGTAAAGGGAGCGGACATGTTGCTATGCATCACTGCACTACATCGATCTTACACCCGCACAATGTGACAACAGTGTTCAGTTTGTGTGAATGGTGTCATCCAAAGTGGAATAAAATGAACGTGAACGATATCGGTATCATTGACAGTCACACATCACACCCCATGACACACATCGACACTTCCTTGGCAAGTCTTCTGCATTTAGATTTCTTCTCTCTTTAGAGAGCTAATCGGCCCTCCCCAAATCTCCACATTTTTACACTTTAATACAGACTGCAGTAGAATCAGCTGTAACAATGTGTGACTTTACCAACATGTAAATATACCACACTGTCTCTTTCCCTGAACTCGAGTACCATGACCCTTTCACCTTCCCATTGGTGGTTGTGCCTTGAGGCATGGGAACCATGCTTTGCAGTTCACTCTCCTCAAACTGATCAGTCCATTGAAATCTTTGTTCCTGAATAAATCTTTGCTCTCCTTTTCCCACTTCCTCATCCCATTTCTTTTTCACTTGCTCATCCCAACATTTTTGTCTTTCTCATTACACTTGATTATGTTTAACTCCTGAGTTGGGACAGATTGTACTGTTGTTTACATGTTATCCGACCGTGTAGCAGAACAGGGATCCTTGGGATTCAGGTACATAATTCTTTGAAGTTTACATCAAATGTAGATATGGTCGATAAAAAGGCTTTTGACATACATACCTTCATTGCTCAGACCTTTGGGTGTAGGAGTTGGGAAGTCATGTTGTGGTGAGGCCATTTCTGGAATACTGTGTCCAGTTCTGGTCACCCAGTAACAGGAAGTTAGATTTAAATTGTGTGGAGATATGAAAGAATTTGGGATTGCTCTCTCTTTCAAAATTTTGAAAAGTTTCAAGAGATTAGAGAGAGAGAGACAAAATTCTTTGAGCAGAGAGTCAGTAACCAGAGGTTAGATAAAAACTCTTTATCCATTCCATTCTTAATTTCTCTCCTGTACTTTCTGTATTCTGCATGGATCGGGACTGAATGATGAAGCTGTCAGTGTGGAGCTGCCCTGCACAGTTGCTGATATTTGCCCCAGGAATGGCAGACAGGGGGAAATCGGTACCCCACACTGCGGGCAGGCTCCTGCTGGATGGGCTGCCGCCGAGGCAGGACTTTCTCCAGCTCCAGGGACAGGAGAGGACACCCAGACACCAGACCATGCCAGCCCTGTCTGAGGTTCCCACCCAGGTCAGTGCAGTCTCAGTTGTCTGGAGGAAGCTGCCCTGCACAGTTGCAGATATTTGCCCCAGGAATGGCAGACAGGGGCAACTCGGTACCCCACACTGTGGGCAGGCTCCTGCTGGATAGGGTGCCACTGAAGCAAGACTTTCTCCAGCTCCAGGGGCAGGCGAGGAGACCCCGACACCAGACCATGCCAGCCCTGTCTGAGGTTCCCATCTGGGTCAGTGCAGTCTCAGCTGCCTAGAGGAATATCTAGCGCTGTACGAAGAAGGTCAATGTCCTTCTCCACTCTGCCAGGTTACGTTGCATCATCTTCTCCCCAATACCTCACACTCACTCTGCTTCTGCTCCTGTACCCCCCACACACTAAGGCTCATTCTTTTCCACTCTCCTTATTGTCTGCAACATCTTCCCCACTGGCTGTTATCCAGCCCAACCCCCAACACCACTAACCCTGCATGCCCTCTGCACTGCTTACTCACTCAGTCAGGGCACCTTCCCACCCATACCAACAGCACCAGCTGTGCCACCCACTTTCATCTCCCTTAATACCTACCTCACTCTCATTCCAGAAGGAGAACAGCCCAAACAGGACAAAACGACTCAAGGTGGGAGGCAGGCTGCCTGCCATTCGATACCTCTTCCATGATAAGGAGAGGCTCCTGACTCTAACTGCCCCGAGCAGGCCCTGGCCTGGTACTGGAGGCTGCCCCTGACTTACTGCACAGGAAACCCCTGAGAGAAAGCTCTCCACCTTGACTTGCCTGGAGCCTGCTGACAACTCTGACAAGCTTCCTGGCTTTGTGTCTGTGCTCAATGGCAACATCAGACAGCAGTGTATGAGCCTGTCTGAGAGAGAAAATGAACAGAAAATGTGAGCCAAAGCAATGGGAGGAGGGATGCTTGAGCATCCAGGTCAGCTCCGAGTGAGTAAGTGCTCTGAGAGTAAGTGGAGAGCCTGGAGATGCAGCCTGGGCCAGTCCATGAGCTGGGTGAATGGCCCTGAATGTACAGGGTCCTTGCTGCAGCGTTACAATGAGAGTTGTCAGTGTACATCAAGGGGCAGCATTGAAGGGCAGAAGGGCCCTGTAAGTGGGCTCGATATATGGCATGGGGGTCTTTGAGGCCGGCACGTGTTGGATGCCAATGTCCGTGGAGGTGGGGAGCATGTGAGTGATGCCCATGGACTGTGCCCTGAGATATTGGTGTCCAATCTCCAATGTGACGGTCTTTCAGACTAAGCGCTGAGCTGAATCCATGACTGGATGAGATTTTATTTTGTGTGACTTGTAGTCTGTTCAAGAGTCTGAAAGTTAGGAGTCAGTACTGATTTTTGCACTTTCGAATTCAGAATGTCATTATACAGCCCCCTCCAAAGACAGGACTACACCCTGACCAACCTCATGACGTTAAAAATCTATGTGACTTCATCCAGGGTCCTCATATGGAGAATTGAAGATACTGTATCCAAATTACCAGCTAAGTTCCCAATTCCACTAATTAAAGAAAATAAAATCAATTCTTTAAACTCTAAAAGTGAACATGAGACAACTATTCACTACTCTAAGCTCACCTTTCTCTTAACTGCTTACTCTGCCTTCAACTCTACAACAATATGCTGTTTTAATATGACACTAAGATTACATCAACTTCATTTCTAAACCACACAGCCGCTGTTTTCTTCTGTGTCTTTCTCCTTCCTGCTGAGGATTTCCCTGGGTTTCCTTCTGCCGTTTTACTGCAAGTATGTTTCACATGTAAAAGTCCATTTGATCAAGAGTGTTTCTTCATTTCTTGGCGAGCAAGATGTTAGCTCTCTATGCATTTCTTTCTCTATGGTAATTGCTCCCTGAACAATTTTCAAAATGTCTGCATTTTATTTCCAATCAATATTGGTTGTCTTATTGGTTAGATGTTGGCAAAAAATTAAATTCAAATATAATTGGGTTTTAGTATCTCCTCAGCTGCTGCCTGACCTGATGTGCTTTTCCAGCACCACACTTTTCAACTCACATAATTTAAGCTGATTGGTTAAATGTGAATTGTAGTCAAAACAGCAATCAACTCAGGTATCCATTTCACAGTTAAATGTTACATACTCTCAATTTTCCAATATGCTCTGCGATTGCCATCCACTCCATATACACAGGTGTTTGTAATCTCTCAGTTCAGAACAGTATTCACTCTCTCTTCAAGGTACAGTACATGCCTTCAACTTCATTACAGATTGAACACCAGGATATACCTGCATAACCATGTTTGAAAAGTGCCTCTGGTTACTCAAGATCAGGGTTCCTAGCATTGAGTCTCTCGAAGGCACACAGGATGAGAATTTCCTGCAGAATAAGTTCCAGGAAATGGAACCCCTGAGAATACTAAATGGACAACCTATCTGTCAGCGGGCTAGCCAGTGAAAAGTCACCCATCCTGTTAACGTATAATATGGTGATTTGAACTGAGCACCCCACTACACCGACAGGCTCAAAAGCAAAGTACGGGGAAAGATTTTGAAGCAGAGCACAATACAGACAGTTGCTATAACCACAGCTGTAGTCTTCTCCCTGTAATACTTCTCTGTGAACTTTTGACAACAAATGAGGACAAAGTGACTGTCAGCCAGACAGAGCAGTCAAGGTCCATGCAGTTGATCACCTCATTGATACTGTGTATGGGAGTGTAATCGAGAAATGAGAAGGGGAAGCAGCATCCAAGCATGGAAAATATTATCACAATGAAAATAATGATCAGTAGGTTTGCTGTTGTTATACCAACCAAGTAAAGGATGATCCCTTTGGACAGACCACAGCCTCCTTGCAACAGAAGGATAATTGTCAGGAAGTTAGCTACAAAGGAAAGAGCAAAATCTGCAAATTAATGACAGAGCAATGCTTGGAGGTTATAGCTCAATATTAGGTCATTTATTCTAACATGTGTGTCTGGGTGTTCATGCTCCACAAGAACCTGCACCCATGTCACTTCCTCTCATATATCAAAAAGTCATATAAAATCAGAAGGTGCTGAAGAAACTCAGTAGATCTTGTAGCATTTGAGGAAAAAGAAACAGAGTTATGTTTCAAGTCCAGTCCAGTAAGACTCTTCTTCAAAAGACTTCTTCGGGTTTCCAGCATCTGCATTATTTGACTTTTATATCAAAATGGTACTTTTCTCTTCACTTCCACAGTGACGAGCCCCTAACTGATAAACTCACCATATCCGTATGAGGGTGGCAATACTGCACAGAGTATGAAGTAAATTCCTTCCCCAAACTGGGAAGTTTTATGAACATGATCTGGGACACAGGAATTTATAGACAGAGGAAAAGCAAAGACTGTTGAGTTTGCCTTCTCCCCTCCTGATATTTGCATGTTCCATGATAAAGAATTTGTTGGTTAGTCATAGCGATCAATCTTTATCCATGGATCGACAGCAGACTCAGACATATATGAGGCAAGGAAAACCTGCAGTGATAGAATCCTCTCAAGCTTGTTTAATTTACCATTAATCTTCTCCCAACATCTGATACTAAATGTCAAAATGTTTGCTGAGAGAGAATAAATTTAATAAATAGCAGAAAGAATTGTTAATTGAAAGAATATCCTGAAAGTGAACTCAGCGCAAAGAGAGACTGAGGTGTTGTATGTTGAAGGATATATCAAGAACAAGAACAGAGTGAAAAAGTTATTCGGATAAAAGCAATCAGATTTAGCTTCTTTACAGGGACTCCAAATATAGCCAGGAAATTACAGGAAATGTAAGTTGTCTGTTCGATTATCGAGAGTTCCATTAGACCCAGTTTTTCGGGAGCAGAGATGACAGAAATTAATGAAGACAGACCCTGAATCACCAGATGTTCTCTGTTTGTGACAGTTCCTTTAACATTTGGATGTTGTGTTTCTGAACAATAGAAATGAACAACAAATAGGACCATGTTTCTGTTCCCCGAGACCATTTGCTCACCTCATATCCGCAGCATCAGTGCAGGAACTCTCCACATGCCACGATAGATACAGAGGTTACTGCCATGTTGTTACAATGCTGTTTAACACTGTTATTACTCATTTGTCTGAGACTGTTTATTCTGCTCTGTTCATGTCTTTCAGGTCTTTTTGATTGAATTGGTAAAAATGAATTTGAACATGAAATAAGACTGAACTTTCAATTTGAGGATCTGATTTTAGCTGATCTTCATTTACTCATTAGAAAAGAATATATTTGGCTTGGGCTGGTTTTATGAAAGAGTTATCCAGTCTTTCCCATTCCCCTGTTCATTCCCTGTAAATATTTCCTTTCCAGGTGTAACTTTGTCTCAATTAGCATCCCCTCTGTCTGAATCACAAGGCTCTGGGTTCCAATCCCATATGATCAGGAAGCAATTCTTCACCGAGAGGCTGGTGACCCAATGTCATTCTCTCCCACAGGAGGCAGTGGAGGCCAAGTTACTGAATATCACCAAGAAAGAGATTGATCACATTTCAGGTATTAATAATATTAAGGAGTATGGGGACACATTAAGAATATGGCATTAGGACAGGGGATGAGGGATGGTCATATTGACTAGTGTCCTGGTTCTCCCAGTTTCTGTTTCTGAGCTTGAGCAGAAATGTCAAGACTGATGGTCCTGTGCAAAATTGAAGGAATACTTCACTTTTTGAGCTTCCATTTTCCATATGAAGCATTAAACAAGGCCCTCTCTACCTTGTCGAGTTGTTGTAAAAGATCCCATGGCACTGCTCAGAGGTTATGCTCAGAGGGAGACTGAAGCATTGGTTTTGATTCCTGCAGCAAACTCTGTTCCTGAGCTTCCGATTCTATCCCTCTGACAATTAAACAGATAGTTGTTGTGAAGCTGATGGTCCTTCGTATCCACAAACAGTCACAACTCCACAAACCAATCAGCAATCTCCTGCTGGATGCATCTCACTTTGTACACAGAGCCAGCGTCTCCTCATCTCCTATTCCTCAGTGAAAAGCAACAGTGCAAACTCCACTGACAATGGGTTTCAGTAACTCACTTTTTAAAAGTACAGCAATACCTTCCTCAGTGTTTTGTTGTAAAACAGTCCTTTTCCCATTTTAATTTACAATCAAAAATACAGAAAAAATGTTATTTTCAGACAGACATGGCCAAAGACAAGTCCAAGTGGGGTATTAGTCAGCAGGTTGTTACTGACTCAGTGCATTGAGGAGATGCTGGCTCTGTGTACAAAGTGAGATGCAGCCAGCAGGAGGTTGCTGATTGGTTTGTGGAGCTGTGACTGTTTGTGGATACCAAAGGCCATCAGCTTCACAACAACTATCTGATTGGCTCTTCACCTCTGACAGTGCAGTGAGTGTGTTTGTGTATTGAAGAACATGGCGTCAGGCACAGAGAGAAGAATACTGCCTCATGGTCACTTTCAATATTCAGCTTCAGAAACAGAAATTAAGATATACTTCAGTAAAAATGATTGAAGTTGTGTTTCTTTATTTCACGTAATGATTAATTTGTATATGCAATAATTGCAATATTAGGATATGGTATCACATTTCTTAGTTTCTGTCTGAATTTAGTCTGGGCCAATGCATAAACGCATGTGTTGTACAGGAGCTCAGCAATAGAAACATATCTGTGGTGCAGTAATGGATCTGTGGATTCATCTGGCTCATAATGACGTTCCATAATGATGCTCTTTAATCCTGGAAATGAGGAAAAATACAACATTTGGCATCCACAGCATGATGAAAGTGAAAGAAATGACAAACAGTAAAGTGATGGATTTCCTTCGGCTCCGCATCTCTGGATAGACAACAGACAATAGACAATAGACAATAGGTGCAGGAGTAGGCCATTCAGCCCTTCGAGCCTGCACCGCCATTCAATATGATCATGGCTGATCATTCCTAATAAGTATCCTCTTCCTGCCTTATCTCCATAACCCTTGATTCCACTATTTTTGAGAGCTCTATCCAACTCTTTCTTAAATGAATCCAGAGACTGGGCCTTCACTGCCCTCTGGGGCGGAGCATTCCACACAGCCACCACTCTCTGGGTGAAGAAGTTTCTCCACATCTCTGTCCTAAATGGTCTACCCCATATTTTTAAGCTGTGTCCTCTGGTTCGGCACTCACCCATCAGCGGAAACATGTTTCCTGCTGCCAGAGTATACAATCCTTTCATAATCTTATATGTCTCAATCAGATCCCCTCTCAGTCTTCTAACTCAAGGGTATACAAGCCCAGTCGCTCCAGTCTTTCAGTGTAAGGTAATCCCACCATTCCAGGAATTGACCTCGTGAACCTATGCTGCACTCCCTCAATAGCCAGAATGTCTTTCCTCAAATTTGGAGACCAGAACTGCACACAGTACTCCATGTGTGGTCTCACCAGGGCCCTGTACAGCTGCAGAAGCACCTCTTTGCTTCTATATTCAATTCCTCTTGTTATGAAGGCCAGCATGCTATTAGCCTTCTTCACTACCTGCTGTACCTGCATGCTTGCCTTCATTGACTGGTGTACAAGAACACCCAGATCTCTCTGTACTGCCCCTTTACCTAACTTGATTCCATTGAGCTAGTAATCTGCCTTTCTGTTCTTGCCACCAAAGTGGATAACCATACATTTATCCACATTAAACTGCATCTGCCATGCATCTGCCCACTCAACTAACTTGTCCAGGTCATCCTGTAATCTTCTAACATCCTCATCACATTTCACCCTGCCACCAAGCTTTGTATCATCAGCAAATTTGCTAATGTTATTGCTGAACCATCTTCTATATCATTAACATATATTTTAAAAAGCTGCGGTCCCAGCATTGATCCCTGCGGTACCCCACTGGTCACTGCCTGCCATTCCGAAATGAAGCCGTTTATCACTAACCTTTGTTTCCTATCAGCCAAGCAATTTTCAATCCAATCTAGTACTTTGCCCCCAATACCATGCGCCCTAATTTTACTCACTAACCTCCTATGTGGGACTTAATCAAAAGCTTTCTGAAAGTCCAGTAACACTACATCTACTGGATCTCCCTTGTCCATCTTCAGAGTTACATGCTCAAAAAATTCCAGAAGATTAGTCAAGCATGATTTCCCCTTCATAAATCCATGCTGACTCTATCCTATCCTGTTACTGCTATCCAGATGTGCCATAATTTCATCCTTTATAATTGACTCCAGCATCTTTCCCACCGCTGAGGTCAGACTAACTGGTCTACAATTTCCTGCTTTCCCTCTCCCACCTTTCTTAAAAAGTGGTATAACATTAACCACCCTCCAATCCTCAGGAATCGACCCCAAATCTATCGAACTCTGGAAAATAATCACCAACGCACCCACAATTTCCCGAGCCACCTCCTTCAGTACACTGGGATTTGGACCATCAGGCCCCGGAGAGTTATCAACCTTCAGACCTAACAGTCTCTCCAACACCAAATCCTGGCAAATATAGATTCCCTGAAGTTCAGGTCCTTCAGCCACTGTTACCTCAGAGAGATTGCTTGTGTCTTCCCCAGTGAACACAGATCTGAAGTACCCATTTAATTCTTCTGCCATTTCTTTGTTCCCCGTAATATATTCCCCTGTTTCTATTTTCAAGGGCCCAATTTTAGTCCTAACCGTTTTTTTTGCCTTGCACATACTTAAAAAAGCTTTTACTATCCTCCTTTATATTATTGGCCAGTTGGCCATTGTACCTCATTTTTCCTCTCCATATTTCCTTCTTAGTAATCCTCTGTTGCTCTTTAAAAACTTCCCAGTCCTCAGTTTTCCCACTTATCTTTGCGATGTTATACTTTTTCTCTTTTAACTTTATATGTTTCTTAACTTCCCTCGTCAGCCACGGCCACCCATGCCTCCTCCTGGGATCTTTCTTCCTTTTAGGAATGAACTGATCCTGCAACTTCTGCATTATACACAGAAATATCCGCCATTGTTCCTCCACGGTCATCCCTGCTAAGGTATTGCACCATTGAACTTTGGTGATCTCCTCCTTCATAGTTCCATAGTTCCATTTATTCAACAGAAGTACTGTCACTTCTGACTGTACCCTCTCCCTCTCAAATTGCAGATTGAAGCTTAATGTATTATGGTCACTACTTCCCAATGGCTCCTTCACTTCGAGATCTCTGACCAATTCTGGTTCATTACACAATACCAGATTCAGAATTGCCTTCTCCCTGGTCGGCTCCAGCACCAGCTGCTCTAAGAATCCAAGTCTGAGGCACTCCACAAAGTCTCTTTGTTGAGGTCCAATACCATCCTGATTCTCCCAGTCTACCTGCATGTTGAAATCCCTCATAACAACTGGATCATCGCTGTTCTGGGTGTTGCGTTGAAATTGCAGTGCTCTGCGGGTTTAAACTCAGTGTCCCACTCCATATTGTGAATTATATCGTTATGGATGAGGCCAGACCGCTCAAAACATTCTTAAGTGGGCATCACAATTCGGTTAGTACTTCCCAGTTTATTTCCACATATCTCCCTATGTGATCGTAACAACTCTTTCAGGTTATTTCGATTTTCTTGTGGAACGTAATTCAACAATTTATCCCAACTTTTGACAACTTCCTCATTGTCCAATTTGATTTGAGGAATGTCCAATTCAGAATCCTCTGAACTTGGTTCATCCTTCTGTGCTGTAATCATTAACACCTTCTCCTCTTGCTTTCCTTCCCCATCAAAATACCTTTTGAGCATATTCACTCTGTGAGATGTCTTCCTGTCTCGGGTCCTTGTCAAGTAGTTCACCTCACTCAATTTCCTCTCGATTTTATACAGGCCAATAAACTTTGCTTTTAAAGGCACTTCTGTTACAGGAAGTAATACCAATACCTTATCCCCAGTTGCACAATTGCAAATTTGTAATTTCTTATCAGCTTCCTGTTGCATTGTATGCTGTGATACTTTTAAATGCTGTCTAGCTAACTCTCCAGCTCTATTTAATCATTCTCTACAATTTAGCACCATGTCCAAATCGATGGTCTCTGAATTCTGACTTATTAATTTCTCCTTAATCAATTTTAATGGTCCTCTTACTTCATGCTTAAAAATTACTTCAAATGGACTGAATTTGGTTGATTCATTTGATTCATCTCTGATCGCAAGAAGTACAAATAGAACTCCCTTCTCCCAATCATCTGGATAATCCTGACCATGAGCCCTCAACATGATCTTTAGTGTTTGATGCCATCTCTCGTGCTCCTGTGATTCTCGATGGTATGCAGTAGATCTGAATTGCTTTATTCCTAAATTATCCAAAACCTCTTTGAATAGTTTGGATGCAAAGTTTGATCCTTGATCTGACTGGATCTCTATTGGGAATCCATATCGAATAAAAAATGTAAGTAATTCTTCTACAACCCATTGAGCTGCGATGTTGTGAAATGGCATTGCCTCTGGAAATCTAGTTGATGCATCCATTATTGTTAATAAACATTTATTCCCACTTTTTTTGTTTGAGGTAGGGGAACGACACAATCAGTCAAGACTCCTGTGAAAGGTTCCTCAAATTCTGGAATAGTTATTAAAGGTGCAGGTGATATTACTGCCTGTGGTTTTCTGACTCACTGACATATATGACACACATCTGGCAAAATTCAACTCCATCCTTGTGTCGTCCAAGCCAGTAAAATTGTCTTTGTATTTTAGCCTGTGTTTTCCTCACCCTTAAATGACCTCCAAGTGGTAGCTCATGTGCCACCCACAGCACCTCCTTTCTATACCCTACTGGCAAAACAATCTGGTGAACCTCTGCCAATTTTTCATCTGCTTGAATGTGCGATGGTCTCCATTTCCTACTTAAGACATCATTTTTGTAAAGTAACATCATACAGGGATGCATTCACTCTCTGTTTATGCCTTTTGACATAACTGCTTAAAAGTCTCATTTCGCTGTTGTAACTCAATCAGCTTAGCAGAGCTAAAAATACTGGCATGTTTACCTAGTTATTCCTGTTCTGTCCCACTTATCTGATACAAGAAAACTCCAATAAATCTATGTCAGTTTCCTTTTCTGTGCCTTTCGAACTTTCCTGTTTCAGCTTGTGCCTCTGTGATCATGTGACCACACAATCAGGGAAATATCCTGGATAAACTTCTTCCATGTCTTCAGTTGCCTGAGTCTCCACTGGCTTTTCAACTAGAATAGGCAGCACACCAACCAGTGAATCAGCGATATCATTTGCAAGGACAAATTGTATTCCTGCATCTGATAGTTTGTCCAGTGTTCCAACCACAAATTCTCTTCTCTGGACTCTCTGGCCTCACTTTACATAACTGGGCACTTTTTGTCTCACCACGAATTCCTGTGGCCAATAGTTTCTGGCAATAGTCCTTCAGGAGTACATATTTCCTCATCCTTCAGCATTCCAGACACAGAGGAAGCTTTAGATTAGATTACTTACAGTAGTGGAAACAGGCCCTTCGGATGCTGTGTTCCTTAATACTGTAACCTCCTTACCTACTGCTCCTGGCCTATGTGAATAAACTTTACCCTTGCATGGATATTTTTTAAGCAGATCTGGCACTTCCTCCTTAACCAACCTCTGATCATATTGTACACTCTGAGGCAGTTGTCTAACCTTCCTTGTGCTTTTTGTTACAAGTCCAACAAAACCTCCCAGGCTTGTCTGGTTTTCCTACATCAGGCTTTCCCCTGGCCCACCAACACAGTGATTTTGTGTGGCCCACTTTATTACAATGAAAACACAGGAACTCTTTAACTTTTTTGTCCCCCTCAAGGGTTTCTTTTTTACCCCGTGGTAAGTTATCCGTATGATCTTCACTGAGATCTACCTTTCCCATTCCAAGTGAAAATTACTTTTTGTCCCAATTTCTATCCCTCACGGACTGAAATTGATTCTGGAATCCAAACCAGGTTTTATGGGCCAGCTCATAATCATCAGTCCCTCCAGATGGCAAGCTTGCCATTTTAACTCTCTACTCTTCCACATGAGTTGACACTACTTCCTCACGAATGTTAACCTCAGCCTTTATCTCCAGCCTTTTAAACTGACTTTCCTTTTTAAGTGTCAGTTTCTGAAGTTCAAATGCTCTCTTTTTTACTTCTCTCCTGCCTCTCTCTCTTTTCGCTCTCTCTGTTGTTCTCTTATTTTCCCCTCTCTCTGCTGCTCTCTCATTTTCCCCTCTCTTCTGCTTTTAATCGTAAATCAAAGTGTTTCATTTCTGCTGCATTTTCCTTATCTCTCACCTCTAATTCGAGCTGCATCATATGCAATTGAATTCTTGCCATCTCTATAGATTCTGATGGTTTCTCTGACAAGTTTAAATGTTGAGCTCTCCTTTCCTCACAGAAGCAGGCAGGTCCAATCCCAGCTGGTCTGCTCATTCCTGCAGCTTGGTCTTATTCACCTTTTGCAAAAACTTCCAAAGTCACCGCATCCACTTCCAGAAAACCTTTGGTGACTGAAAGAGCCATTCCTATCACAAGCTTTGTCCACCCAAACCAAATAAAGAGCCTAGCACCTGCCACTCGCTGTTTAAAATCCCACAAAGAGCCCCCAGTCTGTTATGGACGAGGCCAGAGCACTCCAAACATTCTTAAGCAGGCGGCTCTGGGAGATGGACTGAAGCAATTCCCAAGTAACGCTGCAGCAGGACCTGAGGAAACGTTGCTGCAGCAGATAGTAACACAAAGCTGATGATGGAACAAAGGAAAGAACTACTCTGAACCTGAATGAATCCATGATAACAAATAATGACATCATGGAGCTATGAAGAAGGAGTTGTGCTCTGGAACATAAAGTGAAGCTTGAAATCAGTGAAGCAATTGATCTTGCGAGAAGGAACTGGACATCTCTTGTCCTGAATGGAAGAATTAAGACAAAAAGTATTTGTGAACTGACGAGAAACAAGTGATCGTTGATTACTTGAAATTCTTGTAGTAAATATAGAAGATATGATTCATCAAAGCACTGCAGACAAAGAAAACCACAATTTCATATCTCTCCTTTTTGCTAAAGGTTGAATAAAGAGAACTAAATTACAATTAAAGGACAATTCTGCATTTAAACAGGATGAGGTCCATTTGGATGTTTGGATGGTTGAGATGCTTTTGAAAAATATGGACATCCAAAGGAAAAAAGTCCCAGCAGACATGGAAGAGAATCAGAAGCGAACCTGAACAGGTCAGCACGGAGATGACAACGTAGTGTCTGTTTTTAAAGAAGTATACATGGAGCTACTGAATTTAGACAGGAAGAGTATTATGATGGAGAATTTCTTTTCGGTTTATAACACACAGCTGCTGTGAAAGGAGAGGGTCTGTCAGAAATAAGCAAATTCTTGATAAATCTAACTGAACAAACCAAGTGAGCAATTTTCTCAGAAGAGGATGGAAAAGCTGTAAAGATTACAGAAAAAGAGAACGGTGATTTGCTGTGCTGGGAAAAGGAAAGTGAAGCCCAGCAGTTCTGGTCTCCTTCCTATTGGAACAATGTTGTGAAACTTGAAAGGGTTCAGAAAAGATTTACAAGGATGTTGCCAGGGTTGGAGGGTTTGAGCTACAGGGAGAGGCTGAATAGGCTGGGGCTGTTTTCCCTGGAGCGTCGGAGGCTGAGGGGCGACCTGATATAGGTTTATAATATCATGAGGGGCACGGTTAGGATAGACAGACAAAGTTTTTTTTCCCTGGGGTGGGAAAGACAAAAACTAGAGGGCATAGGTTTAGGGTGAAATGGGAAAGATAGAAAAAGGACCTAAGGGGCAACGTTTTCATGCAGAGGGTGGTGTGTGTAAGGAATGAGCTGCCAGACGAATGGTGGAGGCTGGTACAATTGCAACATTTTAAAGGCTTCTGGATGGGTAGATGAATTGGAAAGGTTCAGAGGGATATCGGCCAAGTCCTGGCAAATGGGACTTGATTAGGTTGGAATAATCAACCTGATTAGGTTGGCATCCACAGCATGATGAAAGTGAAAGAGATGACGAACAGTAAAGTGACGGATTTCCTTCGGCTCTGCATCTCTGGATCATCGCTGTTCTGGGTGTTGCATTGAAATTGCAGTGCTCTGCGCGTTTAAACTCAGTGCCCCACTGCACTGCTCACCATCATTGAGAATGGGTATGTTTGTGGAGTCTCTTCCTTTGGTACAAGTGAACATCACCATTCCCTACTGGGATTTACATGGGATGTGAAAACAAAGACTATACCTTTAAAAGTGTTTGACTGGGGGCCGTTTTAGGTCAGTTGATAAGTGAATGGGACATGGTGCAAGGTAAATATGGACCGCAATGTTTTTGATGGCTGTAAGTTTATGAAGAATAGACCATGGGAGGCGAACAAGCTGTACATTGGTGTAGTTAAGTCAAGAGGCAATGGGAACAAGTGAGGGTTTCAGCGAGTGATGAGTCAAATTTGACTCTGTTTGCAGAAAGCCTGCTTTATTATTAAACAGTTGTCAGAGGGATAGAGTCAGAAGCTCAGGAACAGAGTTGGCTGCAGGAATCAAAACCAATGCTTCTGTCTCCCTCCAAGCAGAACCTCCAAGCAGTGCCATGGGATCTTTTACAACAACTCGACAAGGTAGAGAGGGCCTTGTTTAGTGCTTCATATGGAAAATGGAAGCTCAAGAAGTGAAGAATTCCTTCAATTCTGCACTGGACCATCAGTCTTGACATTTCTGCTCAAGCTCAGAAATAGAAACTGGGAGAACCAGGACACTATTCAATATGACCATCCCTCATCCCCTATCCCAATGCCATATTCTTATTTTGTCCCCATACTCCTTAATAGTTTTAATACCTGATATGTGATCAATTTCTTTCTTGGTGATATTCAGTGTCTTGGCCTCCACTGCCTCCTGTGGGAGAGAATGACATTGAGTCACCAGCCTCTCAGTGATGAATTGCTTCCTGATCATATGGGATTGGAACCCAGAGCCTTGTGATTCAGTCAGAGGGGATGCTAATTGAGACACAGTTACACCTGGAAAGGAAATATTTACAGGACATGAACAGGGGAGTAGGAATGACTGGATAACTCATTCATGAAACCAGCCCAAGCCAAATAGATTCTTTTCTAATTAGTAAATGAGGATCAGGGAAAATCAGATCCTCAAATTGAAACTTCAGTCTTGTTTCATGTTCAAATTCCTTTTTATCAATTCAATCAAAAAGACCTGAAAGAGGTGAACAGAGCAGAATAAACAGTCCCAGATAAATGAGTAATAACAGTGTTAAACTGCATTGTAACAACATGACGGCAAACTCAGTATCTATCGTGGCATGTGGAGAGTTCCTGCACTGATGCTGTGGATATGAGGTGAGCAAATGGTCTCGGGGAACAGAAACATGGTCCTATTTGTTGTTCATTTCTCAGACTATTTCTATTGTTCAGAAACACAACATCCAAATGTTTAAGGAACTGTCACAAACAGAGAACATCTGGTGATTCAGGGTCTGTCTTCATTGATTTCTGTCATCTCAGCTCTCGAATAACTCGGTCTAATGGAACTCTCGATAATCGAACAGACAACTTACATTTCCTGTAATTTCCTGGCTATATTTGCAGTCCCTGGGAATAAGCTAAACCTGATTGCTTTTATCCGAATCACCTTTTCACTCTGTTCTTGTTCTTGATGTATCCTTCAACGCACGACACCTCAGTCTCTTTCTGCGCTGAGTCCACTTTCAGGATATTCTTTCAATTAACAACTCTTTCTGCTATTTATTAAATTTATTTTCTCTCAGCAAACATTTTTCCATTTCGTATCAGGTGTTTGGGATGAGATTAATGATAAATTATCCAAGCTTGCGAGGACTCTATCACTGAGCGTTTTCCTTGCGTCATACATGTCTGGGTCTGCTGTCGATCCATGGATAAAGATTGATCGCTATGATTAATCAACAACCTCATTATCCTGGAACATGCAAATATCAGGATGGGAGAAGGCAAACTCAATAGTCTTCGCTCTTCTGTTTATAAGTTCCTGTGTCCAATGTCACGTTCATAAAACTTCACAGTTTGGGGAGGAATGTACTGCATTGTAATCTGTGCAGTATTGCCACACCCATAGAGATATGGTGAATTTATCAGTTAGGGGCTCATCACTGTGGAAGTGAAGAGGAAAGTAACATTTTGATATAAAAGTCAAATCTTGCAGATCCTAGAAACCAGAAGAAATGTTTTGAAGCAGTTTCTTACTGGACTGGACTCGAAGCATTCACTCTGTTTCTTTCTCCACAAATGCCATGAGATTTACTGAGTTTCTCCAGCACTTCCTATGACATTTATATGACATTTTGATGTATGAGAGGGTGCAGGTTGTTGTGGAGCATAAACACCACACAGGTATGTTAGAATAAATGACCTGATGCTGAGCTATAACCTCCAAGCAATGCTCTGTCATTAATTTGGAGATTTTGTTCTGTTCTTTGTAGCTAACCTCTTGACGGTTGTCCTTCTGTCCTGAGGAGGATGTGGTTTGTCCAAAGGAATCACCCTTTACTTGGTTGGTATGACAACAGCAGACCTACTAATCATAATTTTCAATGTGATAATGTTTTCCATGCTTGGATGCTGCTTACCAGTCTCATTTCTCGCCTACACTCCTATACACAGTATAAATGAGGTGACCAACTATGTGGACCTTGACAGCTCTGTTTGGCTGACAGTCACTTTCACTGTAGTTCGCTTTGTCCTCATTTGTTGTCAAAAGTTCACCGAGATATATTACAGGGAGAAGACTACAGCTGTGGTTATAGCAACTGTCTGTATTGTGCTCTGCTTCAAAATCTTTCCCCGTACTTTGCCTTTGAGCCTGTCGGTGTAGTGGGGGGCTCAGTTCAAATCACCATATTATACGTTAACAGGATGGGTGACTTTTCACTGGCTAGCCCGCTGACAGATAGACCACCCCTTCAGTATTCTCAGGGGGAACCACTTCATGGAAAGTATTCTGCAGGAAATTCTCATCCTGTATGCCGTGGAGAGACTCAATGCTCGGAACCCTGACGTTGAGTAACCAGAGGCACTTTTCACACATGGTTATGCAGGTCATTTCAAAGTATCCTGGTGTTCAATCTGTTATGAAGTTGAAGGCATGTACTGTACCTTGAAGAGAGAGTGAATGTTGTTCTGAACTGAGAGATTGCAAACACCTGTGTTGATGGAGTGGATGGCAATCGCAGAGTATACTGGAAAATTGAAAATATGTAATATTCAGATTTGAAATGGATACCTGAGTTGGTTGCTGTTTTGACCAGAATTCACATTTAACCAATCAGTTTAAATTATGCGAGTCAAAAAGTGTGGCAATGGAAAAGGACAGCAGGTCAGGCAGCATCTGAGGAGATATTAAAACCCAATTGAGTTTGAATTTATTGTTTCGCCAACATTGAACCAAATACACTATCCGATTTTTTCGAGTTAAAAAATAAACTGATTTTATTTTCTGTAAGTTATGGAATCTGGGAGTCGCTGGTAATTTGACAATGGTGTCTTCAATTCTCCATAATAGGACCCTGGATGATGACACACAGATTGCCAACGTCATGAGGTTGGACAAGGAGCAGTCCTGTCTTTGGAGGGGCTTTATAATGATACTCTGAATTCTAAAGTGCAATAAACAGTACTGAATTCTAACTTCCAGACTCTCAAACATACTTAAGTCAAACCAAAAAGAAACCTCATCCATTCATGGATGCAGCTCACCAGTTGCTCTGAAAGAACTTCACGTTGGAGACCGGAAACCAACATCTCAGGGCACAGTCCATGGGCATTACTCACAGGATCCCCACCTCGGACATTGAATTCCAAAACGTGGCAGCCTCAAAAAATCCCCATGTCATATATCGCGCCCACTTGCAGGACCCTTCTGCCCTTCAATGCTGCCCCTTGGTGTGCACTGACAACTCTCATTGTAACGCTGCAGCAAGGACCCTGTACATTCAGGGCCACACACCCAGCTCATGGACTGGACCAGGCTGCATCTCCAGGCTCTCCACTTACTTTCAGAGCACAGTTATCTGTAAGAATAGTAGGATGGTAATGTTCGGGGATTTTAACTTACCAAACATAGACTTAGACTGTCTTGGTGTTAAGGGCTTGGATGGAGTGGGATTTGTTTAGTGTGTTCAAAAATTTTTTTCATTCAACATGTGGATGTACCGACCAGAGAAGGAGGAAACCTTGACCTTCTTTTGGGAAATAAGGCAGGGTAAGTGACTGAGGTATCAGTGGGGGTTCACTTTGAAGCTAGTCATCATAATTCCATGATTGTAAAGCAGTGATGGTAAAGAATAAATTGCATCTAAATGTTAGCGTTCTAAACTGGAGGAAGGCCAATTTTGACAGTATTAGTCCAGGACTGTCAAAAGGTGATTGGGGACAGATATTCACAAGTAAAGTGATAGCTGGGAAATGGGAAATCTTCAAAAATGCAACAAGACGAGTCCAGAGACAATAGGTTCATTTAAACAGAGTAGGATAAGGGTGGGAGGAGTAGGGAATGCTGAATGACGAGAGAAATTGAGGGTTTGGTCAAGAAAAAGAAAGTAGCATATGTCAGGTATAGACAGTAGGGATTGAGTAAATCCCGAGAAGAGTATGAGGACAGGAGCCTTTTAGTGAAGTGGGAAATCAGGAAGACAAAAAGGTGACACACGATAGCTTTGGCAAGTAGGGTTAAGGAGAATCCAAAGGGATTCTAAAACTGCATTACAGACAGAAGAGTAACTATTGCGAGACTAGGGCCCCATAAAGATCAACAAGGCCATCTATGCATGGAACCACAGGGGAGGAGGGAGATACCAATTGAGTATTTTGCATCAGTGTTTACTGTGGAGAAGGATATGGAAACTAGAGAACTTGGGGAAATAAAGAGCAATTTCTTGCAAATTGACAATAATAACGGAGGATGGGTTGCTGGACAATTTAACATGCAAAAAGAAGGATACATTCCCAAGATCTGATCAGGTGTAACCTCGAGCACTGTAGGAAGCTAGGGAAGTGATTTGTATCATCAGTTGCCACAGGTGAGGTGCCAGAAGCCTGGAGATTGCCCAACATGGTGCTACTATGAAGAAAGGTGGTAAGGAAAAGCCAGAAAGCTATAGACCGGTGAGCCTTATATTGGTGTTGGACAAGTTGTTTAAGGGAATCCTGAGGGACAGCATTTACATGTATTTGGCAAGGCAAGGACTGATTATGGACACACAAGATGTCTTTGTATTTGGGAAATCATGTCTCACTAACTTGATTGAGTTTTTGAAGAAGTGAGGTAAAGGATTGAAGGCAGAGTGATGAATGTGATCCATATGGACTTCAATAAGGCGTTTTGCAAGGCACCTGTTTAGTAAGGTTAGATCACATGGAATAGGGAGAACTCACCATTCGCTGCATAACTGGCTGAAAGGTGGGAGACAGAGGGTGGTGGTGGAGAGTTGCTTTTCAGACTGGAAGCCTGTGATCAGCATTATGCATAAGGATCAGTGCTGGGGCAACTGCTTTTTGTTATTATTATAAATAATTTGAATGTGTACACAGCAAGTATGGTTAGTAAATTTGCAGGTGACACTAAAATTGGTGGCGTGGTGGAAAGCTAAGAAGGTGATCTCTGAATACAACGGGATCTTAATCAGTTGGGCTGATGGGGTGGCAGATGGAGATTAATGTAGATAAATGTGAGGTGCTGCAGTTTGGAAAGGCATATCAGGGCTAGTTCTGAGGAGTGTTGCTGTTCAAAGAGACCTTGGAATGCAAGTTCATAATTCCTTGAAAGTAGAGCCACAGGTAGACAGGATAGTAAAGAAGGCATTTGGGAAGCTGGCCTTTATGAATCAATACATTGAGTGTGGGAATTGGGAGGTCGTTGGAATACTGCATTCAATTCTGGTCTCCCTGTTAAGAGGAGGATGTTGTGAAACCTGAAAGGGTTCAGAAGTGATTTGTAGGTATGTTGCCAGGATTGGAGGGTTTGAGCTATCGGGGGAGGATGAACAGCTTGGAGCTATTTTGCCTGGAAGTTGCAGGCTGAGGGGTGACATTATAGAAGTTTACATAGCCAAGGGTGTTTCCTGAGGGTAGGAGAGTGCAAAACTATAGAGGATACATTCGAGATGAGGGGGAAAGATTTACAATGGATCGAAGAGGCAACATTTGCACAGAGCGGGTGGTTGATGCGTGGAAGAAGCTGCCAGAGGACGTGGTGGAGCCTGGTACAATTACTAGATTTACAAGCCGTCCAGATGATACACAGATAGGAAAGGTTTAGAGAGATATAGGTGAAATGTTAACAAATGGGATGAGATTAATTTGGGATGTCTGGTCGGAATGGACGAGGTGGATGTACAGCTCTATGATTCTCTGACTGTGTGGGTGAGGGGGCAAAGTTAGAAAGGCCAGGCAGGGATGGTGTGAGCATCCATGTAGAGAGCACTAAGAGAGCGAACAAGGAGCCCTGAGATGGACCTGGCCCAATTGTTCTCCTTCAATCTTCCAATGTAGGTGAAGGTTGTATTGTGTAATATCTGTTAAAATTAACTGTGACTGTTTGTTCAAAGACCGCAAACTAATTTCACTCTCTCTGCAACTGCACAAAATCACAGGGGAGATTTAGTTACTTTATATAACAGACGAATGTCTGATGATTCAGATCTGTCAACAACAATTGCCATTATCACCTCTCTGAAAATGGAATTATCAACAATTGAACAGACAGCTTTCACTTTCTACCATTTCCTCGCAATCTTCGGAGTTCCTGGTAAGAAGCGGAAGCAGGTTGTGTTATCTTTTCAATCCCACTTTCACTCTGTTCTTTCCCCTGATATATCTCTCAGTGTAAAACCCTCCCTCTTTCTCTCCTCCTGCTGGATGCAGTTTCAGGTGTTCCTACAAGAAACAGCTCATGCCGTAATTTGTGAATTTTAGTTTAGTTCCATGAGGACATGAGGAATCTGTGACCTGACATGTGCTAAATGGTCCTTGTCTGGGAGGAACAGGTACTTTCAGATTTCTGGATCCCAAAGCTCTCTCCGACTGGGTTTTTTATTGTTATGTGTCTGGGTCTGTTGCTGGGACATGTGCCTGGATTTGATGTTGGTCAGTGGGATCAGGCAGGTTGATGGGATAGTACCCGGTCCACATGCTCACACACCTGAATGATCTTCGCAGTTAAAATCACTCCCAAACTCTGGTTGGGGCTGATCAGTCAGGTGCTGTGGAATATGCACTCTGAATAGCAATAGAGTTAGAGTGGGAGTTAGATTGAAGGGTTAGGTTTATGTCCAGGATTTGGGTTAGTGTTAGGTCTACAGTTATGGTTAGGATAGGGTTATGGTTCACGTTCGGTTTTATTTTGCTATTAGGGGAACATTCGGCTAGGGTTGAGGGTTAGTGTTAGCTTTCGGGATTGTGTCGGTTTGTTTACTTTTAGGGTTAGGATTAGGATTAGGTCTAAAGTTTTGGTTAGGGTTCAGATTACGGTGAGTGTTAGGGTTTGTGCTCATGTGATCTATTGTATTGTCACTGAGCTCAATGTGAAAAAGTAAAGAGGATGGAAATATCTCAAGTCATTGCTGAGACAATTTTCCCATCAGTCAGGAAGGTCAGGAGAGCCAAGTGAACCTCAGAGTGGGACATGGGGCGAAGCAGTCACCATCAGAAAGTACCTGTCAGGGCACTCCTGATGGGGACAGTTACTCCTCTACCCCCTGCCACTCACACCAGTGCTTCAGAGAGCCATGGTGATGAAGGAGGTTCCTGACACTGTGCAGGAGAGCCTCACCATGTCAGGGTCCAGATAGACTCAGCCAAACAGAAGACCACCCCCAAGGCCATTCCAGACAAAGGGATATTAGAGTCAGCCGACTGCCTCCAGGACCACTGGCAGCACATGGGGAAGGCTACAGTGCAGCAGGCAGGAACAATGTAAGAAATCACACTGAGTCCATATGGGAGAATGCGGGGAATAATTTATTTTGGCTTTACAGGAATGGTATTGCTGGTAACTTTCATGAAATAGTCAAAGCCATGAGTAACCTTTAAAGCGACAGACACTGAATAGCCAGACACACAAATGGAACTAATTAGTCACAGAGAGAAGTCACTGACTCTCTGGAAAGACAAACCATGGGGCTCCAGATTCAGCATGTAGTTTGTTCTCTGTTTACAGACTCAAGGCACTGATTGTACATTCTCCTTTCAGGCTGCAGTTATTCTCAATGGTTTCCTTACACAGAACTAGGTCCATTCTGTCCCTGTTATACAGAGCCCACCTGCTCCTGGCTATCTGCCCTCTTGAACCTTCTTGCCTTGACCTCCTCCCCCTTTTACAATCCCTATGGGGACAGTTGCCATTGGACTCCTGTTTGAGTCTCAGACATAACAACACCCCCACCCCGAGGCCACAAGTCCTCTCTGTCTTCTGCTCTGCTTTTTATTTAACCAACGGAACAACACAAAGTTGCTAAAACAAAATGGGAGCTCAATGCTTCCACCTTCACACAGAAAATCACTGACTACATCCAACCTCTGTCTCAGTACCCCTGACATAACACTGCTGGAAACCCCTCCACCCATACTGTTGTTATCTGTGCAACCTCGAGAAAGGAAAATGGGTCAATTGGACTCACAATGAGCTTCAGTGTTTGTAAATTAGTAAATATTCAAAGAAGGCAGCCCCTCCCACCCCGAGCCACCCTTCTGTTTAATTATAGATTGGCATAAGGCAATGTGGTGGGAAGTGCACTCACTCAATCCATCTCTGCAAAGGGATTCTGGTTTGAGAAACTTTTTCTTCCTTCCATTCTGTGCAATATTTCTACACATTTGTGAGTTTGCCTGATGGGAAATCTCAGTAACTACATGAGGCTGAAAGAAATAATATCTCAATATTGTAAGATGAACTCAGTGGGAGGAAACACATGTGCAGTGTGAACCTCAACGTAGATTTATTGGACAAAATGACCTGGTTTCGTGTCATAACTTCCAAGCATTGTTGTGTTAATAATCTGTGGATTCTGCTCTTTTCTCTGTAGCTAACCTCCTGACAATTGTCCTTCTAATTCGTGGAGGTTGTGGTCTCTCCAAAGGGATCACTCTTTATTTGGTGGCTATGACGACAGTTGATCTCCTGGTCATTATTTTCAATGTGATAATCGACTACATACTTTACTACTATTTCCCATTTTCATTTCTACACTTCACCTCAATAATTACCATCAATGAGGTGATCAACTACACAGCTGTTGACTGTTCTGTTTGGCTCACGGTCTCTTTCACTGTTGATCGTTTTATCCTCATTTGTTGCCAGAGGTTGAGAGCAAGGTATTGCAGGGAGGAAACTGCAGCTGTGGTTATAGTGACTGTGTGTGTTGTGTTCACTTTCCAAAATATTCCCCTATATTTTACTTCTCAGCCAATCTACACAATAAACAATGTAGAGTGGGGCGCTCAATTCAAACCAGACTACTTTATCTTGTCAGGATGGATCAGTTTTCAATGGCTTGACATAATTTTAAACCCACTATTGCCATATTTTCTCATTTTACTGCTCAATACACTGACTGTTCGCCACATTGTGATGGCCAATCGAACCCGCAGAGCACTGCAAGGTCAACGCAACACCCAGAACAGCGACGATCCAGAGATGCGGAGCCGAAGGAAATCCATCACTTTACTCTTTGCCATTTCTGGCACTTTCATTGTGCTGTGCATGCCATATACTATGTGTTTCCTCATTTCCAGAATTACAGGTATGTTTTATGAACCAGATCATTATACTGATCCCTTACGTATTGCAGCCTACACTGGAAATATGTTTCAACTGCTCAGTTCCTGTACAAACACATTGGTTTATGCCTTGGCTCAGTCTAAATTCAGAGAAAAGTTGAGAAATACAATAATGTCTCCATTTCTTGCAATTATTCAATGTGTCAGTTTTTTAAAAATAAGTGACTCGAAACAAAGTTGCAAAGCACGCACATCATTCCACTGAACGCGACAATTCTGTCCTCCTCGGTCTACACAAACTCCAAGTAATAGTCCTGGCTCTGTGGAGATATTGTCACCTCTGTATCACAGGGTCATGTGATCAAGCACATGACTGAGGCTGACAGAATTCCACTTCAGATGAGCTGGTAACACAACACCAGTCCAAGCTCCTCATTGGATGTGACATTTCCCACAACCCTCCTTTGAGGACAAGCAATGATGTCATCCATGGTCTTCTGGCTAATATTTATCCTCTAACCAACATCACTGACAGCAGATTGTTTGATCATTTCTCTTATTGTTGAATGTGAGGTCTCACTGTGTACAGACTCACTGCTACATTACAACAATGACTCATTTTTAAGGTACTTTGTGCATTGTGCAGGTTTCTTTACTCACTCCCAGGATGTGTGTCTCTCATACTGAGCCTAGCATTTATTGCCTGTCCCTTTTCCTATTTTTTGAATTTCTTGCCTGATTTGATTTTACATTTGAATGCCTGTTTAGCCTGTCACTCACTGATTATCATTCCTACGCTGTTACCTTCCTCTGTTATCTCATATTTTCCTTTTGATTTACCACATCCCCTCTCATGTGACCATTTCCATAATGATGTAATTTAAAAAGCTGCCTTCCATCCTGGTCAGACCAACTAAGATGTAGAGTGCATACAGTGTGGAGCATTATGGGGAAATATAGGAAATGAGCATTCAGTTAGAGGAGGACAAATAGATAAGGAGCAAACTGAAAGTGGTCTGGTACACAAGGCTTAATGCTAACTATCACAAAAGGATCCAGAGCAACACACAAAACAGTCATTACGATATCAATCCACTATAAAAATCAATAGAATATAAATAACAGGGATGAATGATCAACCTATCATGACCTTTTTAAATCAAACCTGAAATAGCTCCCCAGAGGCTGGTATCCCTTCACCAAGTCACCCTTTATTCACACATGGAGTCCCTGACCCTGATCCAGCTCCCTCAGAGCCAGCTTTCAAAGTCAGCAGAATGTCTGACCCCCCCTGTTCTTATCTGTCAGATTGGGCTCCCGGATTGGACCAGATTGACAGCCCCAATCAGGGAACTCATATTCTCTGTGTTGAACTGACTGCCCTCGTTACAATCACTACACCCTCCCCTCTGAGTCCAAAGACATAGGCCAGTTCTATTTTTTGTGGGTCCTCCTAAGGGGCTTTAGCACTGATTCAGGTTCCTCCAACTCTGCCTCTGACATGGGCGGCCAGCGGGCAACACACAGTAGCTTTGCCTCTTATGTCCAGAGAGTCACAGAAGAAGTTCATTCTCTGCTTCAGGGGGCAAGGACAACAAGGAGGCAACACCCACCGTGTCCATCTCATATTCCGAGGAGTCTCCAATGCCTGATGATCAGGGAGAGTACCCGGGTTCCAGACAGTGGGATCGGTTGTTGAGGAGCCCGGCACGTTTTGCTCTGACAGAGGGGGATGGTGGGGGCTTGCTTTTCAGACTGGAGGCATGTGACCAGCGGTGTGCCACATGGATCGGTTCTGGGACCACTGCTTTTCATCATTTGTGTAAATGATTTTGGTGTGAATGTAGTGTATGGTTAGTAAGTCTGCAGATTACGCCAGAATTGGAGGTGCAGTGGACAGCGAAGCATGTTAGCTCAGAGTGCAAAAGGTTCTTGGTCAAAAAGGCCAATGGGCTGAGGAGTAGCAGATGGAGTTTAATTCAGAGGAATGTGATGTGCTGCAGTTTAGAAAACTGTGTGCAGTTCTGGGTCTCCCTGCTGTAGGGAAGATGTTGTGAAACTTGAAAATATTTACAAGAATGTTTCCAGGGTTGGAGAGGTTGAGCTCATGGGAAAGGCTGAAGTGACTGGGGATATTTTCTCTTGGAAGTTGGAGCCTGAGAGGGTGACCTTATAGAGGTTTATAAAATCATGAGAGGCATGGATAGAGTAAATAGACGAGGTATTTTCCCTGGAATAGGAATGTCCATACCTAGAGGGCATAGGTTTAAGCTGAGAGGGGAAAGAGTTACGAGGGATCTAAGGGGCAATATTTTCACAAAGCGGATGGAATGAGCTGCCAGAGGAAATGGTGGAGGCTGGTACAATTCCAACATTTGAAAGGTATCTGGATGGATATGTGAACAGGAAGGATTTAGAGGATATGGCCCAAATACTGGGAAATGAGACTAGATTAATTTCGGATATTGGATTTGCATACACTGGTTGAACTGAAGGTTGTGTTCTGTACATCTCTATGGCTCTGTGAGTTACTTGTGAGTTGGCAACATTCATACGGTCCACGTGCTTGTTCAGGACCGTTACAACGTCATGAACTTTTTCCATCACTAAACCTGACCTCGCGTTAACTCTGCCTCTTACCCATGCAGGGGCATTCCTGTTGCTCTTCCACTCAACTTTGTCTCCTGAAGTGAGCTGTCTCTCTCACTTAACAGAGGCTTGTATCCCGCATTGACATTCCTGATGCCATTTCACCCTCCCCACCCCAGGGCCCAGAAGATTAGATTCACCTTGGTCAGGAGTCTTCACCACATTAGTAACTCTGCTGGAGCTATCCCTGTAGTTCCATGAGGAATTGTCCCATCATCAAACTGGAACCGGGACAGTGTGGTATCAAGTGAAGCTGTAGGCTTTATCTTTAAGCCTACCTTCAAAGTTTGGACTGACCTTCCTGACAGATCATTGAATGATTGATGTTCTGGAGTGGTGCGTTTATATTGAATACCATTTGACTACAGGAAATACTCAAGTTCCCTGCTGGTAAACACCTGCCTGTTATCTATGATCCACACTTCTGGGAGTCTGTGTATTCAAAAAAGACAAGCAGTTTTTTTGTTGTCCCTGTATTTGAGGAATGAGCTTTCAGCACATCCAACCACTTCGAGTGGCCATTCACATGACTAAGAACACTGAGCCCATGAAAAGACTGGCATCATCAACGTGAACCAAATCCAGGGTTACCCAGCCGTTCCCACGCTGGGCACTGCCTCACCAACACATGGGAAATATTTCCAGTGGAGTTGGGGAACAGAAAGTGAACTGTGATGATCCAGTGGCTTTAAGAGGTTATTTTGTCCTTTTTTAGAGGAAGAGTTTTGAGAAAGAGGCATTGAGTGGGAAACAGAATCACGAGAGTAAACAGTGTGTGAGGCCACAGGTATTTCTTTAAAGTTGGAACAATAGAAGCAACCTGGCTGGGTGTGGTCAAGTCCCACAGAACCAGGATCATCAGGTTAGCGTTCAGCAGTTGTTATTGGGGTTTTGAAAGAGTGGGAATTAGTTTATACCCCTCTTGTTCACAGCCAAAAGCTGGGGTTTTCTGTCTGCTGCAGGAGTTGCATGTGAGACAATCTGTTTTCTGAATTTGCCTTTTGCCAAAGCTCTGCTTATGGGATCCCACTATATTCATTAGTAATAGATAATAAAATGCATTCCGCTGTAAATCCAATAGTTTGACCAGTCAATGTCGAATGTGAAACCTTACACTTACCTTCAAAATAAGAAAATGTTCGCGTTTGGACGATCTTCTGAATATTTTGAGGGGGGTTTGGTCTGGTCCATAACAAACTGGGGGCTCCTGTCAAGATTGAAATCTCTAAATCCAGGATGGGTTTCGGATTATTGTACTCAAAGGCAGTGAGTGGTAAGTGTTAGCGCCTTTAATTTCGGGTGTTGGCTTTGGTTGGTTTAAACAGAGTGCGCCTTGTGGAAAAAGTCTCGTTCAGTCGTTCAGAGTTTCCTGGGGGTGAAAGGGACAATTTTGAGAGTTTTACAAAACGTGAGCAAGGCAAGCTTTTGGATTCGGTGTTGCCTTCGTCTGTGAGAAAAGGGGAAGTAGTTGTGAAAGTCGTGCAATGTTTACAATTCCCAGGAATGCCATCAGAAGCTTTGGAAAGGGTTAACACTCAACTGGAAATGAAGCAACTTGAATTTGGGAGAGCCTCACAGCACCCCTTCCCTCCCCTTTTTTGGGCTGGTCCATTTTTGCAGGCAAAGGCTTCTAAATAGTCATAGAATCATAGAGATGTACCGTATGGAAAGAGACCCTTCAGTCCCACCCGTCAATGCCGACCAGATATCCCAATCCAATTGAGTCCCACATGCCAGCACCCGGCCCATATCCCTCCTATTCATATACCTCCTAAATGGTACAATTGTACCAGCCTGCACCACTTCCTCTGGCAGCTCATTCCATACACGTACCACCCTATGTGTGAAAAAGTTGCCCCTTAGATCTCTTTTATATCTTTCCCCTCTCACCCTAAACCTATGCCCTCTAGTTCTGGACTCCCCGACCCAAGGGAAAAGACTTTGCCTATTTATCCTATCTATGCCCCTCATAATTGTAAACACCTCTGTAAGGTCACCCCTCAGCCTCCGCGCTCCAGGGAAAACAGCCCCAGCCAGTTAAACCTCACCCTATAGCTCAAATCCTCCAAACCTGGAAACATCCTTGTAAATCTTTTCTGAACCCTTTCAAGTTTCACAACAGCCTTCTGATAGGAAGGAGACCAGAATTGCACACAACATTCCAACAGTGGCCTAACCAATGTCCTGTACAGCTGCAATATGACCTCCCAACTCCTGTACTCAGTACTCTGACCATTAAAGGAAAGCATACCAAATGTCTTCTTCACTATCCTATCTACCTACGACTCCACTTTCAAGGAGCTATGAACCTGCACTCCAAGCTCTCTTTGTTCAGCAACACTCCCTACGACCTTACCACTAAGTATATAAGTCCTGCTAAGGTTTGCTTTTCCAAAACGCAGCACCTTGCATTTATCTGAATTAAACTCCATCTGCCAATTCTCAGCCCATTGGCCCGTCTGGTCCAGATCCTGTTGTAATCTGAGGTAACACTCTTCGCTGTCCACTGCACCTCCACATTTGGTGTCATCTGCAAACCTACCAACTGTACCTCTTATGCTTGCGTCCAAATCATTTATGTAAATGAGAAAAAGTAGAGGACCCAGCGCCGATCCTTGTGGCACTCCACTGGTCACAGACCTCCAGTCTGAAAAACAACCCTCCACCACCACCCTCTGTCTTCTACCTTTGAGCCAATCCTGTATCCAAGTGGCTAGTTCTCCCTGTATTCTGTGAGATCTAACCTTGCTAATAAGTCTCCCATTGTGAACCTTGCTGAACGCCTTACTGAAGTCCATATAGATCACATCCTCCGCTCTGCCCTCATCAATCCTTTGTTACTTCCTCAAAACACTCAATCAAGTTTGTGAGAGATGATTTCCCAACCACAAAAACCATGTTGATTATCCATAATCAGTCCTTGCCTTTCGAAATACATGTACATCCTGTCCCTCAGGATTCCCTCCAACAACTTGCCATCACCGACGTCAGGTTCCCCGGTCTATCATTCCCTGGTTTGTCCTTACCATCCTTCTTAAACAATGGCACCACGTTAGCGAACCTCCAGTCTTCCGGCACCTCACCTGTGACTATCGATGATACAAATATTTCAGCAAGAGGCCCAGCAATCATGTCTCTAGCTTCGCACAGAGTTCTAGGGTACACTTGATCAGGTCCTGGATTTATCCACTTTTATGCATTTCGGGACATCCAGCACTTCCTCCTCTGTAATATGGACATTTTGCAAGATGACACCATCTATTTCCCTGCAGTCTATATCTTCCATATCCTTTTCCACAGTAAATACTGTGAATAAAAAAAGTTATAACTTTTTCTAAGGATCTTCCACCTTATTTCTCTCCTAATGCTCCCCTTCAAGTTCAGCAGTCATTTGACGGCCTCAAAGATGCCTTAGCTGCAGCCTCAGCTCCAGGCCGCCCGGTATATGGCAGACCCTTTCAGTTGGATGTCAGTGGAATAGATGAAGGTGTCACTGGTGTCCTCGCTCAGCAGCATGGTGACTGTCATCGCCTGCTGGCCTATTATTCCAATAAATTGGATCCTGTTGCCTGTGGCCTCCCTACCTGCACTGAATTTAACTAACGTCTACTTGTTAGTCCAGGCAGCTTCTAATGTGACCCTTCCCCAGTCCATACAGGTGTACACCTCACACTCTGCTGTTACCCTCTTCACGCCTCAGCAGACAAGATCTAACTGCATGGAGACAGACCCTTCAGTTCAACCAGTCCACACTGACCATGTTCCCAAACTGAACCAGTCCCACTTTCCTCTGCTTGGCCCATATCCTTCCAAACCTTTCCTCTTCATGAACTAATCCAAATATCTTCCAAAGATTGTAACTTACCTGAATCCACCACTTTCTCTGGCAGTTCATTCCACACATGAACCACTCATTGTGGAAAAGGTTATCCCTTATTTCCTTTTTAAAACTTTCCCCTCTCACCTTAAAATATGGCCACCCAGTTTTAAACTTGCCTCACCCGAGGGAAAAGACCCTTGTCATTCTCCTTATTGATGATCCTCATGACTTTATAAACCTCAATAAGATCACCCTTCAAACTCCTAAGCTCAAAGGGAGAAGGTCCCAGTCATTCCAGTATTTTCGTAATTCAAACTCTCCATTCCCAGAAACATCTTGGTATATCCATCTGAACTTTCTCCAATTTAATAATATCCTTCCAATAACAGAATGATAATCTTTCCTCCCATTGGTCATCAAAAATCTGTCTCTGTCTGCCTTTTGGACATTGAAAGATCCTACACCCACTTCCTTTTGAGGAGGTGAATTCCAAAGACTCACGAAGATCTAAAAGAAAAAAAGCTTCCTCATTTCTGTCTAAGTGGGCACCCCCTTTTTTTAAAACAATGACCATGTGACGTCTGAGCAGAATTTGGCTATTTTGCCCATTGAGTCTGCTCTGCCACTGAATGAGATCACAGCCAATCTGATAATCCTCAACCCCATGTTCCTGCCATTTCCCCATCACCTTGATTCCCTTCTTGATTAGAAATGTGTCTATCTCAGCATTGAACATACTGAATGTCCCAGCCTCGACAGCCCTGTGTGGTAAAGAATCCCATCGATTCACTGCTCTCTGACAGTCAGAGTTCCTCCTCATCCCTGTATTAAATGAGTGACCCTCACTGTGAGACTGTGCCCTCTGCTTCTCGACCCTCACACCGGGGAAGCCCCCTCTCCATATCGACCCTGTCAATCCCCCTAAGAATTGTGTATGTTTCAATAAGGTGATCTCTCATTCTTCAAAACTCCAAGGAGCACAAGCCCAACTTTCTCAACCTCTTCTCATTAGAGACTGTTTCCATACTGAGAATCAACTGAGATTTTTATTCACTCACGGGATGTGGGTGTTTCTGGGTCGGCCAGCATTCATTATCCATCCCCAATTCCCAGAGGGAAATTAGGAGTCAACACCATTACTGTGGGTCTGCAGTCACATGTCACCCAGACCTGGTGAGGACACCAGTTTGTTCCTTAAATGACATTAGTGAACCAGATGGATTTTCCAACAATCAACAATGGATACATGGTCATCATCAGACTCTTAATTCCAGATTTTAAAAATTGAATTAAAATTCTCTCAGCTGCCACCATCCAGCAGGATTTGAACTCAACTCCCCAAAACATTCCCTGGGTTTCTGGATGAACAGCCCAGTGACATCACCACGACACCATCAGCTCCTCTTCATTGGTCCCCTTTTGTGAACCTTCTTTCTTGACTGCCCCAAGCCCCTCCCCACCCTCCCCCCATGTCAGGATATCTTTCCTTAGATAAGGGGACCAAAAGGGTTCACAGGATTCCAGCTGTGGCCTGGCCAGTTTTAACAAGGCATCCCTATTTTTTATTCTCCATTCCCTGTGAAATAAAGGCCCAACAGTCCATTTGATTCACTTTGGCCTACTGAGCTTAGATGCTTGATTTTTGTGATTCATACAACAATCCCGATGTGCTGCAGCTTCCTGTAGTCTTCAGCTCTTCTACTCCTCCTGCCAAAATGTATAGCTTACATTTTCCCACATTATGTTCCATCTGCCAATGTTTTGTCCATTCAGTTGTGATTCTGCTGCTCCTTTAACAAGGTTACGTTGTCCTTGGTTTTTTTTTCAAGATGTCATAAACATTCAGGTTCGCAAAAGTCTGTGTTTGAAGGGTTTTAGGGGACAGTTTGATGATAGCTCACAGATACTGCCTCAGACAAAAGGCTCTTAAGTTTTAAAATAACACTTGCGCAATGCAAGGCAAGTGGCCCGTTCTCCCAGCTCAGTGTCACTCTGGTTTGGTTTTGGTCTGGCTGATCACTGAAAGCAGTCAGGTCATTGTAAAAGCTGCTGGATCTAAAGAAGCAAGTATAGGCTGATGCTCCTCTCTCTGTCTGACATCTCTCCTGGAAGACCCTGGGATTGTGTTACCGTCTGTGCCATGGGGTGTTTATGGGGATGGTTGCAAGGATTGGGAACAGCATCATTAAGTTGGGATAACCTGCTGGTTTTTCAGATTGGTTAAGATTCTCAGTATTCTGTTCTCTTTTGTTTGTGTTTCATTTGGTAATCTTGGAAATAATTCTGTTTTATTTATAACTGAATGGTTTGATCAACGGCATCCCTCCTGGAATATCCGCGTTGCATCTGCTGAAAGCAACGAGCAAATTTATGGTCTGGGTTACTTTCTTGAAATGTTTTGCAGGGGTCAGGCCTGGTCCATAACAGAAGAGTTAGATGATTGTTTTTGATGGACACATACTCAATGAGCCAAACGGTGTGGGCAGGGTGGAGAGGAAGCAGCTACTGCCCTTAGGTGAAAGGTCTGAAACAAGGAGGCATACTTTTTGGGTGTGAGGGTTCAGGAGGACTTGAGGAAAACTTCTTCCTCCCAGAGGGTGATGGGAATCTGGAATGGATTACCTGGAAGGTAGAGCCAGGAAACCTCACAAACTTTAAAAAAGGAAGTATCTGAACAACTTGTAGGTGTGAATGATTGGTCAGGATTTATTGGACCTTATATTGGAGGTGAGAGGGCTGCAATAAAAAAAATCTCAGCCTGAAGAAGCCAATTTTATTCTCCTTTCCTGTTTCTGTGCAGCTGTGGCTGTTAATATGTCAGTGACCTAGATAATTATGAACCAGTCACCCTGTGCCTACTTCAAAATAGTGAAAACAACTAGAAAAACAAATAATCATCTCAGCAAACCCTGTGCACAGTGACCATTAAACTACCTACCCAGCTTTTCCCTCTAACCAGAACACCAATGCATTTTGTCTGTTTGTTTGTATACATAGATGGGAGTTCATTGGTGCATTAGATTTTGTTTATCAGCAGTTCATAATTATTTCTCTTCTGTTAGAATCTATTTATTTGTAATAAATAATCTTGTTAAGTACACACACCAAGTCCATGCTTTCTGTCAACCTGGGTCAAAAAGACAGGTAAATTGGCTAATTCTGCATATGATCAGGGCCATATTGGCATAGGCTCAGGCCTCATTAAAATGAGGTTCCAATGCCTGTATTGTTCTGGTGGAGAATTGCAGTGTAGTCCAGAAAGGCTGTCCTGCATCATTGCCATATGCTGTGCACCTCCCAACAGCTAACAACAAAAGGGGGAGATGTCCTGGCTCCAGACAAAATGGGACCAACAACAATCTGCTGAGGGTGGAGATGAGGCCGGGGATGAGGACATTCAAAGGGCTGTGCAATAAATCCTGACAGAACAATGTATCATTGGGATCGGAGTGGAATCAGCCTCAGGCATGAATGAGCTGGTTATGGACTTTATTTGAATGTTTAACATTCTGTTGGTAATCTGCATTGCTTGCTTCGTGCAAAGGACTTGTGGACCTTGTTACTTCTGATTGGACACTTGATATCTTTGTGTGATCCCCCTTTGATATTTATGTATATAACATGACCTTCTGACCAATGGGGCAAACTCTGCAGTCTGTGAGACACACACTAACATTGCACAGGGCAATGGTTCGACAGCTCTTAAGGTATTTAAAGTCATAGTATCATAGAGGTGTACAGCACCAAAACAGATCCTTCGGTCCAACTCGTCCATGCCGATCAGATATCCCAACCTAATCAAGTCCCATTTGCCAGTACTTGGCCGATATCCCTTTTAACCCTTCCTATTCATCTACTCATCTAGAACCCTTTAAAATGTTGCAATTGTACCAGCCTCCACCACTTCATCTGGCAGCTCATTCCTTACACACACCACCCTCTGCGTGAAAACGTTGCCCCTTAGGTCCTTTCTCTCTCTTTTCCATTTCACCCTAAACCTCTGCCCTCCAGTGTTTGACTCTCCCACCCCAGGGAAAAAATCTTTGTCTGTTTATCCTAACCGTGCCCCTCATGATATTATAAACCTCTATCAGGTCACCCCTCAGCCTCCGATGCTCCAGGGAAAACAGCCCCAGCCTATTCAGCCTCTCCCTGTAGCTCAAACCCTCCAACCCTGGCAACATTCTTGTAAATCTTTTCTGAACCCTTTCAAGTTTCACAACATTGTTCCAGTCGGAAGGAGACCAGAACTGCTTGACTTCACTTTCCTTTTCCCAGCACAGCAAATCACCGTTCTCTTTTTCTGTAATCTTTACAGCTTTTCCATCCTCTTCTGAGAAAATTGCTCACTTTGTTTGGTCAGTTAGATTTATCAAGAATTTGCTTATTTCTGACAGACCCTCTCCTTTCACAGCAGCTGTGTGTTATAAACCGAAAAGAAATTCTCCATCATAATACTCTTCCTGTCTAAATTCAGTAGCTCCATGTATACTTCTTTAAAAACAGACACTATGTTGTCATCTCCGTGCTGACCTGTTCAGGTTCGCTTCTGATTCTCTTCCATGTCTGCTGGGACTTTTTTCCTTTGGATGTCCATATTTTTCAAAAGCATCTCAACGATCCAAACATCCAAATGGACCTCATCCTGTTTAAATGCAGAATTGTCCTTTAATTGTAATTTAGTTCTCTTTATTCAACCTTTAGCAAAAAGGAGAGATATGAAATTGTGGTTTTCTTTGTCTGCAGTGCTTTGATGAATAATATCTATTATATTTACTACAAGAATTTCAAGTAATCAATGATCACTTGTTTCTCGTCAGTTCACAAATACATTTTGTCTTAATTCTTCCATTCAGGACAAGAGATGTCCAGTTCCTTCTCGCAAGATCAGTTGCTTCACTGATTTCAAGCTTCACTTTATGTTCCAGAGCACAACTCCTTCTTCATAGCTCCATGGTGTCATTATTTGTTATCATGGATTCATTCAGGTTCAGAGTAGTTCTTTCCTTTGTTCCATCATCAGCTTTGTGTTACTATCTGCTGCAGTAACGTTTCCTCAGGTCCTGCTGCAGCGTCACTTGGGAATTGCTTCAATCCATCTCCCAGAGCCGCCTGCTTACGAATGTTTGGAGTGCTCTGGCCTCGTCCATAACAGACTGGGGGCTCTTTGTGGGATTTTAAACAGCGAGTGGCAGGTGCTAGGCTCTTTATTTGGTTTGGTTGGGTGGACAAAGCTTGGGACAGGAATGGCTCTTTCAGTTGCCAAAGATTTTCTGGAAGTGGATGCGGTGACTTTGGAAGTTTTTGCAAAAGGTGAATAAGACCAAGCTGCAGGAATGAGCAGACCAGCTGGAATTGGACCTGCCTGCTTCTGTGAGGAAAGGAGAGCTCAACATTTAAACTTGTCAGAGAAACCATCAGAATCTATAGAGATGGCAAGGATTCAATTGCATATGATGCACCTCGAGTTAGAGGTGAGAGATAAGGAAAATGCCGCAGAAATGAAACACTTTGAGTTAGGATTAAAAGCAGAGAGAGGGAAAATGAGAGAGTAGCAGAGAGAGGGGAAAGTGAGATAGGCAGAGACAAAGAAAAAAGAGAACATTTGAACTTCAGAAACTGACACTTAGAAAGGAAAGTCAGTTTAAAAGGCTGGAGATAAAGGCTGAGGGTAGCCTTAGTGAGGAAGTAGTGTCAACTCATGTGGAAGAGTAGAGAGTTACAATGGCAAGCTTGCCATCTGGAGGAGCTGATGGTTATGAGCTGGTCCATAAAAGTTGGTTTGGCTTCCAGAATCAATTTCAGTCCGTGAGGGATAGAAATTGGGACAAAAAGTAATTTTCACTTTGAATGGGAAAGGTAGATCTCAGTGAAGATCATACGGATAACTTACCACGGGGTAAAAAAGAAACCCTTGAGGGGGACAAAGAAGTTAAAGAGTTCCTGTGTTTTCATTGTAATAAAGTGGGCCACACAAAATCACAGTGTTGGTGGGCCAGGAGAAAGCCTGATGTAGGAAAACCAGACAAGCCTGGGAGGTTTTGTTGGACTTGTAACAAAAAGCACCAGGAAGGTTAGACAACTGCCTCAGAGTGTAAGATGATCAGAGGTTGGTTAAGGAGGAAGTGCCAGATCTGCTTAAAAAATATCCATGCAAGGGTAAAGTTTATTCACATAGGCCAGGAGCTGTAGGTAAGGAGGTTACAGTATAAAGGGATACAGGTTCCTCTCAGTCTGTAATGCTGAAGGATGAGGAAATATATACACCAGAAGGACTATTGCCAGAAACTATTGGTCACAGGAATTAATGGTGAGACAAAAAGTGCCCAGTTATGTAAAGTGAGGCCAGAGAGTCCAGAGAAGAGAATTTGTGGTTGGAGGTCTGGACAAACTCTCAGATGCGGGAATACAATTTGTCCTTGCAAATGATATCGCTGATTCACTGCTCGGTGTGCCGCCTACTATAATTGAAAAGACAGTGGAGATGGAGGCAACTGAAGACATGGAAAATGTTTATCCAGGAATTTTCCCTGATTGTGTGATCACATGATCACAGAGGCACAAGCCGAAGCAGGAAAGTTCAAAAGGCACAGAAAAGGAAACTGACATAGATTTATCGGAGTCTTTTTTTGAGCAAATAGTGGGACAGAGCAGGTGCAACTAGGTGAACAAGCCAGTATCTTTAGCTCTGCTAAACTGGTTGAGTTACAGCAGCGAAATGAGAATTTAAAGCAGTTACGTCAAAGGCCATAAACAGAGAGTGAATGCATCCCTGTGTGCTATTATTTTACAAAAATGATGTCTGAAGGAGGAAATGGAGACTATCGCACATTCAAGCAGATGAGAAATGTGCAGAGGTTCATCAGATTGTTTTGCCAGTAGGGTACAGAAAGGAGGTGCTGTGGGTGGCACATGAGCTACCACTTGGAGGTCATTTAAGGGTGAGGAAAACACAGGCTAAAATACAAAGACAATTTTACTGGCCTGGACTACACAAGGATGGAGTTGAATTTTGCCAGATGTGTCATACACATCAGCTATTCAGAATACCACAGGCAGTAATATCACCTGCACCTTTAATAACTATTCCAGAATTTGAGGAACCTTTCACAGGAGTCTTGGACTGATTGTGCCTTCCCCCTACCTCAAACGAAAAAGTGGGAATAAATGTTTATTAACAATAATGGATGCATCAATTAGGTTTCCAGAGGCAATGCCATTTCACAACATCACAGCTCAAAGCGTTGTAGAAGAATTCCTTACATTTTTTAAAATCGATATGGACTCCCAATAGAGATCCAGTCATATCAAAGATCAAACTTTGCATCCAAACTATTCAAAGAGGTATGGATAATTTGGGAATAAAGCAATTCAAATCGACTGCATACCATCCAGAATCACAGGAGCACGAGAGATGGCATCAAACACTAAAGACCATGTCGAGGGCTTATGGTCAGGATTATTCAGATGATTGGGAGAAGGGAGTACTTCTTGCGATCAGAGATGCACCAAATGAATCGACCAAATTCAGTCCATTTGAATTAATTTTTAGGCATGAAGTAAGAAGACCATTAAAATTGATTAAGGAGAAATTAATAAGTCAGAATTCAGAGACCACCCATTTGGACATTGTGCTAAATTGTAGAGAATGATTAAATAGAGCTGGAGAGTTGGCTAGACAGCATTTAAAAGTATCCCAGCATACAATGCAACAGGAAGCTGATCAGAAATTACAAATTTGCAATTTTGCAATTGAGGATAAGGTATTGGTATTACTTCCTGTAACAGATGACCCTTTAAAAGCAAAGTTTATTGGACTATATAAAATCGAGAGGAAATTGAGTGAGGTGAACTACTTGACGAGAACCCAAGACAGGAAGAAATCTCACAGAGTGTGTCATGTGAATATGCTCAAAAGGTATTTTGATGGGGAAGGAAAGCAAGAGGAGAAGGTGTTAATGATTACAGCACAGAAGGATGAACCAAGTTCCGAGGATTCTGAATTGGACATTCCTCAAATCAAATTGGACAATGAGGAAGTTGTCAAAAGTTGGAATAAATTGTTGAGTTACCTTCCACAAGAAAATTGAAATAACCTGAAAGAGTTATTACAATCACATGGGCAGATATGTGGAAATAAACTGGGAAGTACTAACCGAATTGTGGTGCCCACTTAAGAATGTTTTGAGTGGTCTGGCCGAGTCCATAACAATATAATTCACAATATGGAGTGGAGCACTTCGAGTTTAAACCCGAAGAGCACTGCAAGGTCAATGCACCACCCAGAACAGCAATGCTCCAGAGATGCAGAACCGAAGGAAATCCATCACTTTACTGTTCGCCATCTCTTTCACTTTCATCATTCTGTGGATGCCAAATGTTGTATTTTGCCTCATTTCCAGGATTAAAGAGCATCATTATGGAATGCCATTGTGAGCCAGATCAATCCACAGATCCATTACTGCACCACAGATATGTTTCTGCTGCTGAGCTCCTGTACAACGTATGTGTTTATGCATTGGCCCAGACTAAATTCAGACAAAAACTGAGAAGCGTAATACCATATCCATTTATTACAATTATTGGATATATAAAATAATCATTACGTGAAATAAAGAAACACAGATTCAATCTTGGTTACTGAATTATATCTTAAATTCTGTCTTTGAAGCTTAATATTTAAAGTGACCATGAGGCAGTATTCTTCTCTCTGTGCCTGACGCCATGTTCTTCAATACACAAACACACTCACTGCACTGTCAGAGGTGAAGAGCCAATCAGATAGTTGTTGTGAAGCTGATGGCCTTTGGTATCCACAAACAGAAACAACTCCACAAATCAATCAGCAACCTCCTGCTGGCTGCATCTCACTTTGTACACAGAGCCAGCATCTCCTCATCTCTTATTCCCCAGTGAAAAGCAACAGTGCAAACTCCACTGACAATGAGTTTCAGGAACTCACTTTTTAAAAGTACAGCAATACCTTTCTCAGTCTTTTGTTGTAAAACAGTCCTTTTCCTATTTTAATTTACAATCACAAATACAGAAAAAATGTTATTTTCATACAGGCATGGCCAAAGACAAATCCAAGTGGGGTATTAGTCAGCAGGTTGTTACTGACTCAGTGCATTGAGGAGACGCAGACATAACCCCGCACAACCCGGTGTGAGTCAGTACTGACCTGCATGGACATTTGACCCATCCGTAACCCTGCACAGCCATGTATGACCCATCAGTGACCCCGCAAGTCCATGTGACCCAGCAGTGACTCTATTTGGCCATGTGACCCAACCATCACCCTGCAAGGTCATGTGTCCCAGCAGTGACCCCGCACAGCCGTGTGACCCAGCAGTGACACCACAAGGTTGTTTGACCCAGCAGTGTCCCTGCACAACCATGTGACCAAGCAGTGAACCCACAAGGTTGTGTGACCCAGCAGTGACCCCGCACAGCTCAGTGTGACCCAGCAGTGATGCCACAAGGCTATGTGACCCAACAGTGACACCACAAGGCTGTGTGACCCAGCAGTGAAGCCGCACAGCTCAGTGTGACCAAGAAGAGACCCCACAAGGCTGTTTGACGCAGCAGTAACCCCGCACAGCTCAGTGTGACCCAGCAGTGACCCCACACGGCTGTGTGACCCAGCAGTGACGCCGCACAGCTCAGTGTGACCCAGCAGAGACCCCGCAAGGCTGTTTGACGCAGCAGTAACTCCGCACAGACATGTGACCCAGCAGTGACCCCACACGGCTGACTGCTTCTGCTGTTTTGAAACATGTTTCTCTGTATATTGGAGTTCCTTTTAAGAAAAACAAGCAAATAGTGAAATTCACAGCTGACCTTTGGAGAACCCAGTCTGGGGGAGGTCACACTGGGGAGCAGATAAGTGTCTGTTTTTAAAGTGTGACCTTACCGTTTGTTTTTTAAAATCACAATAGTGAATTGATGTTCTTTTTTATTTTAGATTTTATTGAGATCTGTCTCTTGATCAAACTTTAATAATACAACATATGTACCATGTTAGCCTGGAGCGGTGTTTTCGAGCAGTCAGTCTGTCTTATTTTCTGGGAATGTAGATTGCTAAGCTGCAAAGGTGGCCTTTGGTGGAGTGATGTGCTTTTCCTGTCGGATGTGGGAGATTTGGAAGAGTTTCCATTTTACTAATTATTTTATCTATAGGAGGTATGTTTTGTTGTGAATCCTTTTGGATTGCGTGGATCGGTTGGAACAGCAGTTCGAGGCAATGAGGAATTTGCAGGAGCTGGGGGTGTGATGGATGGCAGTTGGAGGAAGGTAGGAAAACTGCAGATCCAGTTAGGGAGATGGGTTACTGCCGGGAAAGGGAGGAGGGGGAGGCAGGTAGTGTCGGAGTCTCCTGTGGCTGTCCCCATCTCAAACAAGTCTGCTGTTTTGGAAAATGCCTGGGGTGAGGGCCTCTCTGGGGAATGTAGCACTGACAGCCAGGTTTCTGGTACTGAGACTGGCCCTAATTTACCAAGGGGTGCATCGGGTTCCAAATGATCAATTGTGATAGGGGACTCACCAATCAGAATCACAGACAGAGAGATGTTTCTGTAGCTGACGGCGAGTCATTAGAATGCTGTGTTACTCCCCTGGTGCCAGAATCAAGGATATCCAGGAGAAGATGCAGAATATTCCCAAAGGTGAGAGGGGGACCAGCAGAAGGTTGTTGTACACATTGGAACCAACGACATAGGAAGAGAAACGGACAAGATTCTGAGGAGACAATATAGAAAGTTGGACAGCAATTAAAAGGTAGGTCCTTGAGGGTAGTAATATATGTATTACTACCAGTCTCATGGGCTAGTGAGGGTAGGAATAGGCAGATAAAGCAGATGAAAGTGTGTCTGAGGGGCTGGAGCAGGGGAGAAGGATTCACATTTCCAGATCATTAGAATCACTTCTGAATTAAGAGTGACCGATACAAAAAGGACAAATGCATTTGAATTGGAAGAGGACTAATATACTAGCAGGGAGATTTGCTCAAGCTGCTCAGAAGGATTTAAACTAGTAAGGGGTGGGGTGGTACTCAGGGCGATAGTGAGAAAAGAGATCAGTCTGAGATTGGTGCAGTTGGGAAAAGAAAAAAGTCAAACAGTCAGGGCAGGCAGGAACAAAGCAGAGAGTGGAGGTAGGACTGATAAATTAAACTGCATTTAGTTAAATGCAAGAGGTCAGATGAACCCAGGGCCTAGGTGGGAATATGGAACTGCAATATCAAAGTGAATACAGAGATGTGGCTTATGAAAGGACAAGATTGGTTGGTTAAAGTTCCAGGGTACAGATGCTGTGGGAAGAATAGAAAGTGGGTAAAGAGAGGAGGGCGAGTGGTGATTTTCATTTGGGAGAACATTACGGCTGTATGAAGGGAGGATACTCCTGGGAGTACATTAAGACAAGTTATGTGGGTGGAACTGAAAAATAAGAAAGGGTTGGTCACATTACTGGGATTGTACTATAGACTCCTCAATAGTCGGCGGGACTTTCCCCTGATATATCTCTCAGTGTATAAACCCTCCCTCTTTCTCTCCTCATACTGGATTCAGTTCCAGGTGTTCCTACAAGAAACAGCTCATGCTGTAATTTGTGAATTTTAGTTTAGTTCCATGAGGACATGAGGAATCTGTGACCTGACATGTGCTAAATGGTCCTTGTCTGGGAGGAACAGGTACTTTCAGATTTCTGGATCCCAAAGCTCTCTCCGATGTGTTTTTATTGCCATGTGTCTGGGTATGTTGCTGGGAGATGGGTCTGGATTTGATGTTGGTCGGTGGGATCAGGCAGGTCGATGGGATAGTGCCCGGTCCACGTGCTCACGCACCTGAATGATCATCACAGTGGGACCAAGAGCTGGTCACCCAAGTCACATGGTGCTAGGGGCCTCCTCAGTGAAGCGCACGGTGAGGGCAGGTGTCCACTGGGAGAAGGGTCAGGCCATGAACAGCAAGTCAGCTCCAGCCATCATTGTACAGAGCTGTGGGCTTAAGCAGGCAGCTGAGGGGAAGTGGGACCATATAAATATCCTTCAGCTGTAGGGAGGCAGCATTGAGAGTTCCAAATCTTTATTGTTGAGGGCGCAGGTTAGACTGTGAACTTAAACCCTGGTGTCTCCAGTGACAGCGCCATCTTTTGCCAAACCCTTTGCCAAAGTGGAGACATCATCCACCCTGTCCAGGGCAGGCCTAAGGTCGAGGAGTGAGCCCTCCCCTGTGTCACAGTTATCGAGCAGATGTTAGCAGAGGTGGGCAGTAGATGTGGGCGTGGCTGGTCAATGCTGTTGATGTGCTGCAAGAGGCTGATTGAGAGAATGAAAACCAGTGGAGGTGTGGCTAAACTGACTCTGCTGGAGGAGGAGATGTTGCAGTTGGTCACTCGCCTGGAGACCCATTGGGCGGCTGTAGGCTAAGGGGCAGGAATGGGAGTACACAAGGTAAGATTCAGAAGGACCAAGCTTACTCCAGGAAGGAAGGGTAGAAGAAGGGAGATACTGTCACAATTGGCAGAGGGGGAATGTTGGCATCTCCTCTGAAATGGAGATGTTTGTGACACTGTTCAACTGATTTCACAGAGAGGGCGTGTGTCCTATTAAATGATCACAGATGAAGATGTAATCATCATTAATCTCTTTTTTTTAATAACAGATTAACAGTTGATCTCTAGAACCACTCCTCAGTGAGCAGCGTTGCCAACTGAGGGGGAACAGGGAGCTATACAGGGCTTTGGGCTTGTGTCTGATGAAGCATCACATCTTGATGGGTTTGTGCATATCTGCTGAGGGCTAGGGGTTGGGGGGTGGTCACAAGCCCATCCCAATCTCGGGTGAAAGCTGATCGTGCAGCCCTCAGACACTGACAGCAACGGTGGAAGCTGACGAGATGCTGTGCCCCAGTCTGATGGTGATGAGCCTCTGGAGCTGTCTGTTGTGTGACAGACACTTGATGTGCAATTGGCTGAGCTTTAGAAGTGCTTGTACAACATCAAATGGACAGTGGAGGAGACGATCCAGGCCAGGAACACAGTGATCACGTTTCACAGGAGCATGCAGTGTCCCCGATTGGGAAAGTGGCAATTCTGACACAGATTCTGAATCAGCACCTTCATCACGTGCTGCGGGATACGCATTCTGAATTGCAATAGCGTTCGGGTCAGTGTTTGGGTTAGTGTTAAGATTAGTGTTAGGTATAGGATTAGTATGAGGGAATGTTTTGGGTTATGGTTAGGATCAGGGTTAAAACTGTGTGGTCGAGTTAGGGTTCGGGTTAGGGGAGGTGTTAAGATTACGGCCAGGGTTAGGGTTAGGCTCAGGGTTAGGGTTAGGGTGGGTTTAATGTTAGGTTGAATATTTCCATTAGCGTTAGTGTTAGGTTTCACTATTAAAGTTAGGAACCCCTCAATATATCGTTGCATTTGTGGTTTGGTTATGTTTAGGATTTTGGTTCGGATTCAGGAAAGGGTAAAGAATGTTTGAGGTCTATGGTTAGGGTAATGGTTAACAATGTGGTGAGGATTAGGTTAGGAAGTGGGATTCTGTTTCGTGTTCAGGTTAGGTTTCAGGTTCGGTTGGGGTTACAGTTGGGATTAGGCAGAGCATGAGGGTTAAGGTTAGGGTTTGCTTGAAGGTGAGGATGAGGTTTGGGTTTTGTTTTGGTTCAAGATGTGTGTAAAAGTCCGGGATCGAGTTAAGGTTACTGTGATCCATTGCATTGTCACAGAAATCAAGGAGCAAGAGAAAAGAGGATGGAATTATCTGAACTCATTGCCAGGTCATTGTCTCTCAGTTATGAAAGTACAGAGGGCCAAGTGAGCCTCAGAGTGGGACATGTTGAGGAGCAGTGACCATCGGGAAGTACCTGTCAGGGCACTCCTGATGGAGACAGTCACTCCTCTACCCTCTGCCACTGACGCCAGTGCTTCAGAGAGCCATGATGATGAAGGAGCTTCCTGACACTGTGCAGGAGAGCCTCACCATGTCAGCGTCCAGACTCAACCGAACAGAGGACCACCCCCAAGGCCATTCCAGACAAAGGGATATTAGAGTCAGCCGCCTGCCTCCAGGACCACTGGCAGTACATGGGGAAGGCTACAGTGCAGCAGGCAGGAACAATGTAAGAAATCACACTGAGTCCATATGGAAGAACACAGTGGATAATTTATGATGTCTGTACAGGAATGAAATTGCTGATAACCTTCATTATATACATCCACATGAGGTTGGATGTGTAGTTATTGTTTTCATTCATTTTTCTGGTCTTAGGGATGGATGTTGACTTGAAGGTTTACTAACCAGGGTTTGTTGATGGTGTGTGTCCCAGCATCCTTTTCAGTACCTGCCTTCCCTTTGCCATAAACACAATGGTCCAGTCACTGGTCATAACTTGAGGTGACATTGTCATGTTGAGCAGGATGGTCATCCTTTTATCAGATAGACTTGGAGTTTGCATGAATCTTATTGCAACACGATACAACATCTGATTTGTGTTGTTTCGCTGAGTCCACGAGCCATCTCTGCAATTGACAGCCATTCCCTCCCAGAATCCATCTCTCCAATGGCTATGGTACATGGCCCGCTGTGGAACCGAGAGGCGTTGAAGGTTGTATGAGTCATGACCCCTCCCTGGAATGCACACACATATCTAGAGACGCTCTTATCAATACTTGCTAATTGGACAGTGAGAGAGTGAGCCCCTTTAATATTTACAAATGTCCCTGGTTGTCTCACTGAAACCTCAGCAGCAAAATGCTTGTAATCGATGGAACCTTCCAGTTTTGAGAATCCAGCAAGATTCCTGATTCCTGTGGCCATCTTCCTGCCTGGTGAACCGCATCTGTGGTGAAAGTGATGTCGGTGTGAGCACACCAAACCCTTTCCAATGTTCCCACCATCATACCGTGTTGTACAGGAGCTTACAGCCCACTGTAAAGAGCTCAGTCTAATGTTTACAAAGAGCTGGAGGCACAAATGCTCAGTGCCACGGGTGATCATTAAAACTCAGTAAAAACTAAAATGAATGATTGCAAAGAGCTGGAGGCATGAATGCTGCAGACATTGAACACCCATCAGAGAATTGGAACTGATTTGTCACAAAGAGAGGTCAGTGACTCCCTGGAGAGTGTCTCAAAGCCTCTAACTGCACACTGCTGAGAAAGCCTATCCCCATACTGCTTTGTGTGTGCAATCTCTGTAAAATAGAATGGATCCTGTACAATTGTGGTCAGTTGAGCTGAAAAGGAGCTTCGATTTTTTTTAAAGTTTGTCAATGTTCAAAGGAGGCAACCCGTTCTCAAAGCCCACCCTCACCCACCCTTCTGTTTACTTATAGACAGACATAAGGCAAAGTGGTGGGGGGGAACACCCACTCAATCCATTCCTGTAAAGGGATTCTGGTTGGGAAAGAAATTTGCTTCCGTCCAATCTGTGCAATATTTCTACACATTTGTGAGTTTGCCTGAAGGGAAATCTTAGTAAATGCCTGTGGATGGAAGAAATAATATCTCAATATTGTAAATGAAGTGAGTGGGAGGAAACACGTGCAGTGTGAACCTCAGTGTAAACCCATTGGGCCAAAAGGTGGTTTCATGCTATAATCTCCAAGCAACGTTGTGTTACTAATCTGGGGATGCTGCTTTTTTTCTTGTAGCTAACCTTCTGACAATTGTCCTTCTAATTCGTGGAGGCTGTGGTCTATCCAAGGGGAACTCCCTTTATTTGGTAGGTATGACGGCAGTTGATCTCCTGGTCATTATTTCCAATGTGATAATCTACTATATGCTTGACTACTATTTCCCATTTTCATTTCTGCGCTTCACCTCAATAAGTACCATCAATGAGGTGATCAACTACACAGCTGTTGACTGTTCTGTTTGGCTCACGGTCGCTTTCAGTGTCGATCGCTTTGTCCTCATTTGTTGCCAGAGGTTGAGAGCAAAGTATTGCAGGGAGGAAACTGCAGCTGTGGTTATAGCGATTATGATGTTAATTTTCTCATTCAAAAACATCCCCGTATACTATGCTTTTGAGCCATTCTATATAATTAACAATGTGGAGTGGGGCGCTCATTTCAAACCGGACTACTTTATCTTACCAGGGTGGATCACCTTTGACTGGCTTGATACAAGTTTTAACCCATTTTTGCCATATTTTTTCATTTCACTGCTCAATGCACTGACTGTCCGACACATTGTGATTGCGAATCAAACCCCCAGAGCACTGCAAGGTCAACGCAACACCCAGAACAGTGACGATCCAGAGATGCAGAGCCGAAGGAAATCCATCGCCATTTCTGGCACTTTCATCATGCTGTGGATGCCATACGCTATATTTTTCCTCATTTCTCGAATTACAGATACATTTTATGAACCAGACCATTATATGGATCCCTTACTTATTGCAGAATATACTGGCGATATGTTTCAACTGCTGAGTTCCTGTACAAACACATGTGTTTATGCATTGGCTCAGTCTAAATTCAGAGAACAGTTGAGAATTGCAATAATGTCTCCATTCCGTGCAATTATTAAATGCATCAAATACTTTTTCATTGCATGACTGGAAAAAAAGTTTGCAAAGTGTTCATATTAATCTATATCATCCTGCGTACAATTGTTCCTCATTGTTCAATGTTAACTGTAAATAATAGTCTTGTCTCTGTGGTGATATTCCTGCCTCTGTATCACAGGGTCATGTGATCAAGCACATGACTGAGGTTGACAGAATTCCACAACACCAGTCCACGCTCCTCATTGGATGTATCATTTCCCACAGCCCTCCTTTGAGGACAAGCAGTGAAGTCATCCATGGTCTTCTGGCTAATATTTATTCTCTAACCCACATCACTGTCAGCAGATTGTTTGATCACTTCTCTTATTGTTGAATGTGAGGTCTCTCTTGTACAGATTCACTGCTCCATTACAACAATGACTCATTGCTGGCTGGGCCTGTCTCGAATTGCCCTTCAAAAGGTGGTAGTGAACTACAATTGACCTACTGTAGTCCTGCTTTTGGGTGACCCACGATGGTCAAAGTGAGGGAATTCCAGCAGTTTGCTGTAGCAAGAGTGAAGGAGATAGCTCCATGTGGAAGCTAAAAAAGCTGTATTAGAATGTGCAACCTGCTCAGGGGGTGGTTGTGAAGAAACTGCCAGATTGCTTTCAAAGATTTTCTTGCAAGGGTAAGGTTTACTTCAGTATGCTCGGAGGAGCAGGTAAAGAAATTAAATTTTAAGAGATACAGGAGCAAGTCAATCTTTGATGGTGAGAGATGAGGAGATATGTGGGATGTCGCAGAAGAAGTAATGCCAAGAAACGTGGTAACATGTGGTATTCATGGTGAGAAGAGCAGTGTTCCATTATATTAAGCGAAGTTGGTGAGTCAGGTGGCAATTGGAGAAGTGTTGGTTGGAGTAATAAAGAAATTCTTGGCTCCAGGAATGCAATTTATCCTTGGGAATGATGTAGCTTGAACACAGGTGTGAGTGAGGCCTACTGTGGTTGAAAAGCCAGTGGAAAACCAGACAACAATGGTGTTACAGGAAATATATCCTGGGAATTTTCCTGACTGCGTGTTAACAAGGTCACAAAGCCACAGGTTCAAGTAAGAGGAGAAATCAAAGAATGAAGATGCGGAGTTTGAAGAAGTACAATTATCAGAAACCATGTTTGATTAAACAGTTGAGAAAAGAAACACGAACAAATGGAGAAAAAAGTGGATACTTTTATTTCAGAGCAATTAACTGAATTAGAACAGGAAGATGAAAAACTAAAGATTTGTAATAAAAGGCACATACAGGAGAAAAATCTCAATGTGTGCTAGAATGTCACTGTGTTAAAACTGACATCTGCTAGGAGGCCCCCCGACTCCCCAGTGTAGAGGAGACCGCATAGGGAGCAACGGATACAATAAATGATATTGGTGGATGTGCAGGTAAAACTTTGATGGATGTGGAAGGCTCCTTAAGGGCCTTGGATAGAGGTGAGGGAGGAGGTGTGGGCGCAGGTTTTGCAATTCCTGCAGTGGCAGGGGAAGGTGCCAGGATGGGAGGGTGGGTTGTGTGGGGTGGTGGGGGGGCGTGGACCTGACCAGGTAGTCACGGAGGGAATGGACTTTACGGAAGGTGGAAAGGAGTGGGGAGGGAAACATATCCCTGGTGGTGGGGTCTGTTTGGAGGTGACGGAAATGTCAGGGGATGATTTGGTTTCTGCGAAGGTTGGTAGCGTGGAAGGTGAGCATCAGGGGCGTTCTGTTCTTGTTACCGTTCGAGGGGTGGGGTCTGAGGGTGGAGGTGCGGGATGTGGACGAGATGCATTGGAAGGCATCCTTAATGATGTGGGAAGGGAAATTGCGCTCTCTAAAGAAGGAGGCCATCTGGTGTGTTCTGTGGTGGAACTGATCCTCCTGGGACCACATCCATCAATGTTTTGCCTGCACATCCACCAATATCATTTATTGTATGAGTTGCTCCCGATGCGGTCTCCTCTACATTGGGGAGACGGGATGCCTCCTAGCAGAGCGCTTTAGGGAACATCTCCGGGACACCCGCACCAATCAACCACACTGCCCTGTGGCCCAACATTTCAACTCCCCCTCACACTCTGCCGAGGGCATGGAGGTCCTGGTCCTTCTTCACCGAAGCTCCCTCACCACCACACGCCTGGTGGAAGAACGCCTCATCTTCCACGTCGGAACACTTCAACCCCAGGGCATCAATATGGACTTCAATAGTTTCCTCATTTCCCCTTTCCCCACCTCACCCCAGTTCCAAACTTCCAGCTCAGCACTGTCCCCATGACTTGTCCTACCTGCCTATCTTCTTTTCCACTTATCCACTCCACCCTCCTCCCTGACCTATCACCTTCATCCACTCCCTCACTCACCTGTTGTACTCTATGCTACTTTCTCCCCGCCCCCACCCTCCTCTCACTTATCTCTCCACCCTTCAGGCTCTCTGCCTGTATTCCTGATGAAAGGCTTTTGCCCGCAACGTCGATTTTACTGCTCCTCGGATGCTGCCTGAACTGCTGTGCTCTTCCAGCACCACTAATCCAGAATCTGGTTTCCAGCATCTGCAGTCATTGTTTTTAACCTTTTTGAGCTGAAGGGCCTGTTTCCATACTGTAGGGAATCTAATCTAATCATGTGATTTTCCACAGGGTTCGGTGCTGGTGCTGTAATTGTTTAAAATGCAGAGATAAAGACGTATGACGTGAATGAGAGTATGGTAGCTACATTTGCTGATGGTACAAAGATGCGTTGGAAAGTAGTTTGTGATGAGGACATTGTGAGACTAAAATTGGGTGTAGATAGATGAGTGTATTCCTAAAAAACCTGGCGCCACAGGAATATTTTGAACAGCACCACCAGGATGTAGTCAAAGACACCCATGTATTTCCAAGTACAGGGAGAGAGCACAGCGACAGGAATAATGACCCAAAAATCCCTGGTCCCTCGAGACATCAGTCTCCAACTGCACCAACTGTGCTACTCTGGACAAGAGAGGAAAGAACATCTTCTATCCTGCTCTTTTCCAGGGTGTGAGGAGCTTCAGGATGTTCTGATGTTGCAAAAGGCCTGACATAGTCCATTCCTGAGTGCAATTCTTTGGTGTGAGAGAGCACACGTTCCATTGCAGTGAAGGTGCATCTCCACACTTTGCTTCAATGTACAAAACAACATCCAAAGACAATGCATTCTCACTGAAGCTTGGAAATAAATGGAATAGTCCTGGAAATTAATAAATACATCCTGATGTAGGATTTTACACTTGAAATAAGTTAAATGCAAAGAATTTGACTGGGGCAGATGGACCTCAGTTTGGCTTCATGTTCAAATTGGTGATGAGACTATGACTAAAATAAGGAGGAACATCATGGGATGTTAATGATCAATAGCATTTGAACTAAAACTCTAAATGTATAAGTATGCAACAAATTCTACACCAACAGGTGTAGTACATTATCAGCAACAGTTACAATAACTCACACAGAACTCCAGTGACCCCAAGGATGGGATAGAAAATGGGTTCAATATCAATGAGCAGAAACATTAGATCCAACAGATTCCTGTTGTGTGGTGAATTTGAGTTTCCTTCAGCATCAAACAGGTTTCATTAACGCTCTGAGCTCACTCAGTCAGTGAAGCCATTTAATCAATCCAGGTGAGTGACACTCACTGAGTCCAGGACGCTGACGGAGTTGTTGTAACTCGTTCCAGCCACTGGAGGAAACAGATTAACTCACTGAGTTTAATGTATGGCGGTGAAGAGAAACAGAACTGATTCACTGACACTTGATAAAGTAAAGACCAAACACTGGAGCAAAAACATTGAATTATGAAACTGGCAACAGAAAAATGACCATTGAACTTCTCAGACCTTCCCTGGCTCCTGTCAGAATGATCCACTAACACCCATTTCTCGCTCTCCTTTCCCCATACTTTTGTCCTTTTCAGAAACATTTCATGGATTCTCCTTCCTTTTGGTTGCTGCACACTCTGACAGCTCCATGTCCAAACATGTGCAGGTTGAGTGGATTGGCGATGCTCGGGATGTGGAGGTTAGGTGCATTAGCTGTAGGAAATGGAGAGTTACAGCGATATAGTAGAGGGTGGGTCTGGCACCCACCAAACACATCTACCCATCCTGCCCTTGTCAGTATTCCATTTGGGATGCTCCATCTGCAATACACTGGTCCTTTTCTCTGTCTTTGGAGGGTCATTGTGGACTCATTGGGCCAAAAGTCCTATTTCAACACCATATGGCTTCTATGATTGTATAATTCTATGAACCCTTGCCCATGTGTGCTCATATGTGTGCATCTCAACTCATGGCCTCACAACTGCACAAGATTCCTAAATCCAGGTTTATATTGGAAGCTGCCGATGTAAATTTGTTACAATGTAATCCCTAGTGAGAGGCTATGATGCAGGGTGAGAGATTGATGAAGAGAGGCAGATGTGAGTTTTCAAGATTGAGAGTACATGACAGTGAGTCTAAACCAGAGTGAGGAGGGAATGGAATGAGGAACTAACAGAGTGAAGGGGGGAACTGGAATGACACAATATGGAAGGCGTTTAGTCAAAATGGAGGACAAAGCACATGGTCTCAAATTCTGGAGGGAAAAGACAAAGTGCCGCACATGAAGAATTCCTGCAAAAACCCTGACATTACTTGCACTTCCCTAAAACTAAGTTTTATAGTTTTGCACAACTTGTATCTACACTGTTCATTAAGAAACTTACTTGTTGACTCACTCAGACAAAATCCCTATAAAGTCAACTGTAAATTTGTAACTTTATAACTCTTATACTACTTCCACACATTTTTAGTCTACAATTTGGTGCCACCTTTTTTACATTTACAGCTAACCTAATCGCAATCATAACACTGTCACGAGGGAAGTGTGGTCTTTCTAGAGGTGTCATTTGGTACCTGATTGTTATGGCTGTCGCAGATTTGCTGGTTGTTGTTATTCAGGACATACTGTACAAGATGAATTACTTATATTTACACATTGTATTCTTCTACATCCCTCTTGGTTGTAGCATCAGAGACGTCCTTGGTTCCACAGCTGTAAGTAGCTCAGTCTGGCTCACAGTCACCTTCACCTTTGACCGGATGGTGGCTATTTGTTTCCAGAAACTGAAGACAAAATTCTGCACTCAGAGAAATACAGCTGTCATTATCACAACTATCAGTTTACTGAGTTTATTAAACAAAATCCCACTGCATTTTAAGTATGAAACATACTTTTGTATAATCACCTGTAAATACATGCAGTACCCTGCATGGATAGCTTTTGACTGGGGGAATCATATTTTAACTTCAGTGCTCCCTTTCTTCCTGATCCTGCTGCTCAATGCTGTCACCGTCAGACACATCCTTTTGGCTAGTGCAGTCCGCAGGAAGCTGAGAGGACAACAAAACGGGGATAAGCCAAATGATCCAGAAATGAAGAATTGAAGAAGATCTATCATTTTGCTCTTTGCCATATTGGGCAGTTTTATCCTGTTATGGATCATTCATGTCATAATTCTCGCGATTCAGTGACTTACTGGGTGGTATACATTAACATCAGATGTTTATTGGGTGGGAGATCTCATAGGAGCAATGCTTCAGTTATCCAGATCCTGCAACAGCACATTTATTTATGCAGTCACACAGAGCAAGTTCGGAGAGGAGATGCTGAATACTGTGAAATATCCCTTCATCACCATCCAGAATTCCAATAAACGACATGAACAAAGCTGGTCGATGTAAGCACGGTCCATAAAGGAATATTATTATTCATCTCCAGCTCAGCTGCTGTTGAGGCAGTATGTGCAAAGAGATTTGAAAATGAGAATCAGATTGTTCCCCAAACTGTGTGAACAAATGATTTAACAAAAGTGTGTTGTGAGGGCATCTGCTCCTGCTCAATAAAGATCCATGTCTATCTCATTCATGGAGTCACAGAGCCACAGAAATGTACAACATGGAAACAGACCCTTCAGTCCAATGCATCCATTTGCCCCATTTGCCAACACTTGGCCCACGTTCCTCTAATCCCTTCCTATTCATGTACCCATCCAGATGCCTTTTAAATGCTATAATTGTGCCAACCTCCACCACTTCTTCTGGCAGGTCATTCCAAACATGCACCTTCCTCTGTGTTAAAATATTTCTCCTAAAGCCCTTTTTAAACCTTTCCCCTCTCACATTAAACCTATGCCCTCTAGTTCTGGACTCCCCTACCCCAGGAAAAAAGATCCGATCCCTGCCCCTCATGATTTTATGAATCTCTATAAGCTCACACCTCAGACTCTGATGATCCAGGGAAAACAGCCACAGCCTATTCAGCCTCTCTCTGCAGCTCAAATCCTCCAATCTTGGCAACACCCTTGTAAATCTTTTCTGAATGTTTTCAAGTTTCACAGCATCCTTCCTATTGGATGGAGAACAGACCTGAACACAATATGCCAAAAGTGGCCTAACCAATGTCCTGTACAGCTGCAACATGCCCTCCCAACTCCTGTACTCAATGCTCTGAACAATATAGGGAAGCATGCCAAGGGGGTTATGACTTTTTGTGCATACCAAAGGCCATCAGCTTCACAACAACTATCTGATTGGCTCTTCACCTCTGACAGTGCAGTGAGTGTGTTTGTGTATTGAAGAACATGGCGTCAGGCACAGAGAGAAGAATAATGCCTCATGGTCACTTTTAATATTAAGCTTCAAGGACAGAATTTAAGATATAATAATGGATATGGTATCACAATTCTCAGTTTTTGTCTGAATTTAGACTGGGCCAATGCATAAACGTGTGTGTTGTACAGGAGCTCAGCAATAGAAACATATCTGTGGTGCAGTAATGAATCTGTGGATTGATCCGGCTCACAATGACATTCCATAATGATGCTCTTTAATCCAGGAAATGAGGGAAAATACAACATTTGGCATCCACAGCATGATGAAAGTGAAAAAGATGGCAAACAGTAAAGTGATGGATTTCCTTCGGCTCTGCATCTCTGGATCATCGCTGTTCTGGGTGTTGCATTGAAGTTGCAGTGCTCTGCGGGTTTCAACTCAGTGCCCCACTGCCCTGCTCACCATCATTGAGAATGGGTATGTTTGTGGAGTCTCTGCCATTGGTACAAGTGAGCATCATCACCATTTCCTACTGGGATTTACATGGGACGTGAAAACAAAGACGATACTTTTAAAAGTGTTTGGGGGTTGTTTTAGGTCAGTTGATAAGTGAATGGGACATGGTGCAAGGTAAATACGGACCGCAATGTTTTTGACGGCCAAAAGATTATGAAGAATAGTACATGGGAGGCCAACAAGCTGTACATTGGTCTAGTTAGGTCAAGAGGCAATGGGAACAAGTGATGGTTTCAGCAAGAGATGAGTCAAATATGACTCTGTTTACAGGAAGCCTGCTTTATTATTAAACAGTTGTCAGAGGGACAGAGTCAGAAGCTCAGGAACAGAGTTGGCTGCAGGAATCAAAACCAATGCTTGTCTCCCTCTGAGCATAATCTCCAAGCAGTGCCATGGGATCTTTTACAACAACTCGCCAAGGTAGAGAGGGCCTTGTTTAGTGCTTCATATGGAAAATGGAAGCTCAAAAAGTGAAGTATTCTTTCAATTCTGCACTGGACGATCAATCTTGACATTTCACCACAAGCTCTGAAACAGAAACTGGGAGATCCAGGACACTGTTCAATATGACCATATCTTGTCCCTATCCCAATGCCATATTCTTACTATGTCCCCATACTCCTTAATGTTTTTATTACCTGAACCATTATCAATCTCTTTCTTGGTGATATTCAGTGACTTGGCCTCCACTGCCTCCTGTGGGAGAGAATGACATTGGGTCACCAGCCTCTCAGTGATGAATTGCTTCGTCATCATTTGGGACTGGAACCCAGAGTCTTGTGATTTAGACAGAGGGGATCCCAGTTGAGACACAGTTACACCTGGAAAGGAAATATTTACAGGGAATGAACAGGGGAGTGGGAAAGACTGGATAATTCTTTCATAAAACCAGCCCAAGCCAAATAGATTCTCTTCTAATGAGTAAATGAAGATCAGGGAAAATCAGATCCTCAAATTGAAACTTCAGTTTTATTTCATGTTCAAATTCATTTTTATCAATTCAATCAAAAAGACCTGAAAGAGGTAAACAGAGCAGAATAAACAGTCTCAGATAAATGAGTAATAACAGTGTTAAACTGCATTGTAACAACATGGCAGTAACCTCTGTATCTATCGTGGCATTTAGAGAGTTCCTGCACTGATGCTGCGGATATGAGGTGAGCAAATGGTCTCGGGGAACAGAAACATGGTCCTATTTGTTGTTCATTTCTCAGACTATTTCTATTGTTCAGAAACACAACATCCAAATGTTTAAGGAACTGTCACAAACAGAGAACATCTGGTGATTCAGGGTCTGTCTTCATTAATTTCTGTCATCTCTGCTCTCGAAAAACTCGGTCTAATGGAACTCTCGATAATCGAACAGACAACTTTCATTTCCTATAATTTTTTAGTATCTTCTGAGTCCCTGGGAAGAAGCTAAACCTGATTGCTTTTATCTGAATCACTTTTTCACTCTGTTCTTGTTCTTGATGTATCTTTCAACGTACGACACCTCATTCTCTCTCTCTGCGCTGAGTTCACTTTCAGGATATTCTTTCAATTAACAATTCTTTCTGCTATTTATTAAATTTATTCTCTCTCAGCAAACATTTTGGCATTTAGTATCAGGTTTTCAGGAGGAGATTAATGATAAATTAACCAACCTTGAGAGGACTCTATCACTGAGGGTTTTCCTTGCGTCATATATGTCTGGGTCTGCTGTCAATCCATGGACAAAGATTGATCGCTATGATTAACCAACAACCTCATTATCCTGGAACATGCAAATATCAGGATGGGAGAAGGCAAACTCAATAGTCTTTGCTCTTCTGTCTATAAGTTCCTGTCTCCCATGTTATGTTCATAAAACTTGCCAGTTTGGGGAAGGAATGTACTGCATTGTAATCTGTGCAGTATCGCCACCCTAAAAAGGATATGGTGAATTTATCAGTTAGGGGCTCGTCTCTGTGGAAGTGAAGAGGAAAGTAACATTTTGATATCAAAGTCAAATAATGCAGATGCTGGAAACCTGAGGAAGTGTTTTGAAGAAGAGTCTTACTGGACTGGATTTGAAACATTAACTCTGTTTCTTTCTCCACAAATGCCATGAGATTTACTGAGTTTCTCCAGCATTTCCTATGACATTTATATGACATTTTGATATATAAGAGGGTGCAGGTTCTTGTGGAGCATAAACACCACACAAGTATGTTAGAATAAATGACCCGATGCTGAGCTATAACCTCCAAGCAATGTTCTGTCATTAATTTGGAGATTTTGCTATGTTCTTTGTAGCTAACCTCTTGACGGTTGTCCTTCTGTCCTGAGGAGGATGTGGTCTGTCCAAAGGAATCACCCTTTACTTGGTTGGTATGACAACAGCAGACCTACTAATCATAATTTTCAATGTGATAATGTTTTCCATGCTTGGATGCTGCTTACCAGTCTCATTTCTCAACTACACTCCTATACACAGTATCAATGAGGTGACCAACTATGTGGACCTTGACTTCTCTGTCTGGCGGACAGTCACTTTCACTGTAGTTCGCTTTGTCCTCATTTGTTGTCAAAAGTTCACCGAGATACATTACAGGGAGAAGACTACAGCTGTGGTTATAGCAACTGTCTGTGTTGTGCTCTGCTTCAAAATCTTTCCCCGTACTTTGCTTTTGAGCCTGTCAGTGTAGTGGGGTGCTCAGTTCAAATCACCATTTTATATGTTAACAGGATGGGTGACTTTTGACTGGCTAGCCAGCTGACAGATAGGCCACCCCTTCAGTATTCTCAAGGGGAACCACTTCATGGAAAGTATTCTGCAGGAAATTCTCATCTGGTATGCCGTGGAGAGACTCAATGCTCGGAACCCTGACGTTGAGTAACCAGAGGCACTTTTCACACATGGTTATGCAGATCATTTCAAAGTATCCTGGTGTTCAATCTGTTATGAAGTTGAAGGCATGTACTGGACCTTGAAGAGAGGGTGAATGCTGTTCTGAATTGAGAGATTGCAAACTCCTGTGTTGATGGAGTGGATGGCAATCGCAGAGTATCCTGGAAAATTGAAAATATGTAATATTCAGATTTGAAATGGATACCTGAGTTGGTTGCTGTTTTGACCACAATTCACATTTAACCAATCAGTTTAAATTATGTGAGTCAAAAAGTGTGGCAATGGAAAAGGACAGCATGTCAGGCAGCATCTGAGGAGATATTAAAACCCAATCGAGTTTGAATTTATTCTTTTGCCAACATTGAACCAAATACACTGTCCGATTTTTTCGAGTTAAAAAATAAACTGATTTTATTTTCTTTAAGTTGTGGAATCTGGGAGTCGCTGGTAATTTGACAATGGTGTCTTTAATTCTCCATAATAGGACCCTGGATGAAAACACACAGATTTCCAACGTCATGAGGTTGGACAAGGAGCAGTCCTGTCTTTGGAGGGGCTTTATAATGATACTCTGAATTCTAAAGTGCAATAAACAGTACTGACTTCTAACTTCCAGACTCTCAAACATACTTAAGTCAAACAAAAAAAAAACCTCATCTATTCATGGATGCAGCTCACCACTTGCTCTGAAAGAACTTCACGTTGGAGACCGGAAACCAACATCTCAGGGCACAGTCCATGGGCATTGCTCACAGGCTCCCCACCTCAGACATTGAATTCCAACACGTGGCAGCCTCAAAAAATCCGCATGTCATCTATCGCACCCACTTACAGGACCCTTCTGCCCTTCAATGCTGCCCCTTGGTGTGCACTGACAACTCTCATTGTAATGCTGTAGCAAGGACCCTGTACATTCAGGGCCACACACCCAGCTCATGGTCTGGACCAGGCTGCATCTCCAGGCTCTCCACTTACTCTCAGAGCACAGTTATCTGTAAGAATAGTAGGATGGTAATGTTCGGGGATTTTAACTTACCAAACATAGACTTAGACTGTCTTGGTGTTAAATGCTTGGATGGAGTGGGATTTGTTAAGTGTGTTCAAAAACTTTTCTCATTCAACATGTGGATGTACCGACCAGAGAAGGTGGAAACCTTGACCTTCTTTTGGGAAATAAGGCAGGGTAAGTGACTGAGGTGTCAGTGGGGGTTCACTTTGGAGCTCGTCATCATAATTCCATGATTGTAAAGCAGTGATGGTAAAGAATAAACTGCATCTAAATGTTAGCGTTCTAAACTGGAGGAAGGCCAAATTCGACATTATTAGTCCAGGACTGTCAAAAGGTGATTGGGGACAGATATTCACAAGTAAAGTGATAGCTGGAAAATGGGAAATCTTCAAAAATGCAAGAAGACGAGTCCAGAGACAATAGCTTCATTTAAACAGAGTAGGATAAGGGTGGGAGGAGTAGGGAATGCTGAATGAGGAGAGAAATTGAGGGTTTGGTCAAGAAAAAGAAAGTAGCATATGTCAGGTATAGACAGTAGGGATTGAGTAAATCCCTAGAAGAGTATGAGGACAGTAGCCTTTTAGTGAAATGGGAAATCAGGAAGGCAAAAAGGTGACACACGATAGCTTTGGCAAGTAGGGTTAAGGAGAATCCAAAGGGATTCTAAAACTGCATTACAGACAGAAGAGTAACTAGTGCGAGACTAGGGCCCCATAAAGATCAACAAGGCCATCTATGCATGGAACCACAGGGGAGGAGGGAGATACCAATTGAGTATTTTGCATCACTGTTTACTGTGGAGAAGGATATGGAAGCTTGAGAACTTGGGGAAATAAAGAGCAATTTCTTGCAAATTGACAATAATAATGGAGGAGGAGGTGCTGGACAATTTAACATGCAAAAAGAAGGATACGTTCCCAAGATCTGATCAGGTGTAACCTCGAGCACTGTAGGAAGCTAGGGAAGTGATTTGTATCATCAGTTGCCACAGGTGAGGTGCCAGAAGACTGGAGATTGCCCAACATGGTGCTACTATTAAGAAAGGTGGTAAGGAAAAGCCAGAAAGCTATAGACCAGTGAACCTTATATTGGTGTTGGACAAGTTGTTGAAGGGAATCCTGAGGGACAGCATTTACATGTATTTGGCAAGGCAAGGACTGATTACGGACACACAAGATGTCTTTGTGTTTGGGAAATCATGTCTCACTAACTTGATTGAGTTTTTGAAGAAGTGAGATAAAGGATTGATGAAGGCAGAGTGATGAACGTGATCCATATGGACTTCAATAAGGCGTTTTGCAAGGCACCGGTTTAGTGAGGTTAGATCACATGGAATAGGGGGAACTCACCATTCGCTGCATAACTGGCTCAAAGGTAGGAGACAGAGGGTAGTGGTGGAGAGTTGCTTTTCAGACTGGAAGCCTGTGATCAGCATTATGCACAAGGATCAGTGTTGGGGCAACTGCTTTTTATTATTATTATAAATAATTTGAATGTGTACACAGCAAGTATGGTTAGTAAATTTGCAGGTGACACTAAAATTGGTGGTGTGGTGGAAAGCTAAGAAGGTGATCTCTGAATACAACGGGATCTTAATCAGTTGGGCTGATGGGGTGGCAGATGGAGATTAATGTAGATAAATGTGAGGTGCTGCAGTTTGGAAAGGCATATCAGGGCTAGTTCTGAGGAGTGTTGCTGTTCAAAGAGACCTTGGAATGCAAGTTCATAATTCCTTGAAAGTAGAGCCACAGGTAGACAGGATAGTAAAGAAGGCATTTGGGAAGCTGGCCTTTATGAATCAATACATTGAGTGTGGGAATTGGGAGGTCGTTGGAATACTGCATTCAATTCTGGTCTCCCTGTTAAGAGGAGGATGTTGTGAAACCTGAAAGGGTTCAGAAGTGATTTGAAGGTATGTTGCCAGGATTGGAGGGTTTGAGCTAGCGGGGGAGGATGAACAGCTTGGAGCTATTTTGCCTGGAAGTTGCAGGCTGAGGGGTGACATTATAGAAGTTTACAGAGCCAAGGGTGTTTCCTGAGGGTAGGAGAGTGCAAAACTATAGAGGATACATTCGAGATGAGAGGGGAAAGATTTACAATGGATCGAAGAGGCAACATTTGCACAGAGCGAGTGGTTGATGCGTGGAAGAAGCTGCCAGAGGACGTGGTGGAGCCTGGTACAATTACTAGATTTACAAGCCATCCAGACGATACACAGATAGGAAAGGTTTAGAGAGATATGGGTGAAATGTTAACAAATGGGATGAGATTAATTTGGGATGTCTGGTCGGTATGGACGAGGTGGATATACAGCTCAATGATTCTCTGACTGTGTGGTTGAGTGGACAAAGTTAGAAAGGCCAGGCAGGGATGGTGTGAGCATCCATGTAGAGAGCACTAAGAGAGCGAACAAGGGGCCCTGAGATGGACCTGGCCCAATTGTTCTCCTTCAATCTTCCAGTGTAGGTGAAGTTTGTATTGTGTAATATCTGTTAAAATTAACTGTACCTGTTTGTTCAAAGACTGCAAACTAATTTCACTCTCTCTGCAACTGCACAAAATCACAGGGGAGATTTAATTGCTTTATATAACAGACGAATGTCTGATGATTCAGATCTGTCAACAACAATTGCCATTATCACCTCTCTGAAAATGGAATTATCAACAATTGAACAGACAGCTTTCACTTACTACCATTTCCTTGCAATCTTCGGAGTTCCTGGTAAGAAGCGGAAGCAGGTTGTGTTATCTTTTCAATCCCACTTTCACTCTGTTCTTTCTCCTGATATATCTCTCAGTGTATAAACCCTCCCTCTTTCTCTCCTCATGCTGGATCAGTTTCAGGTGTCCCTACAAGAAGCAGCTCATGCTGTATTTTGTGAATTTTAGTTTAGTTCCATGAGGACATGAGGAATCTGTGACCTGACGTGTGCTAAATGGTCCTTTTCTGGGAGGAACAAGTACTTTCAGATTTCTGGATCCCAAAGCTCTCTCCGACTGGGTTTTTATTGTTATGTATCTGGGTATGTTGCTGGGACATGGGCCTGGATTTGATGTTGGTGAGTGGGATCAGGCAGGTCGATGGGATAGTACCCGGCCCACGTGCTCACACACCTGAATGATCTTCGCAGTCAAAATCACTCCCAAACTCTGGTTGGGGCTGATCAGTCAGGTGCTGTGGAATATGCACCCTGAATAGTAATAGAGTTAGAGTGGGAGTTAGATTGAAGGATTAGGTTTAGGTCCAGGATTTGGGTTAGTGTTAGGTCTACAGTTATGGTTAGGAGAGGGTTATGGTTCACGTTCGGTTTTATTTTGCTATTAGGGGAACATTAGGCTAGGGTTGAGGGTTAGTGTTAGCTTTCGGGATTGTGTCGGTTTGTTTACTTTTAGGGTTAGGATTAGGATTAGGTCTAAAGTTTTGTTTAGGGTTCAGATTACGGTGAGTGTTAGGGTTTGTGCTCATGTGATCCATTGTATTGTCATTGAGCTCAATGTGAAAAAGTAAAGAGGATGGAGATATCTCAAGGCATTGCTGAGACAATTTTCCCCTCAGTCAGGAAGGTCGGGAGAGCCAAGTGAACCTCAGAGTGGGACATGGGGAGAGGCAGTCACCATCGGAAAGTACCTGTCAGGGCACTCCTGATGGGGACAGTTACTCCTCTACCCTCTGCCACTCACACCAGTGCTTCAGAGAGCCATGGTGATGAAGGGGGTTCCTGACACTGTGCAGGAGAGCTTCACCATGTCAGGGTCCAGATAGACTCAGCCAAACAGAAGACCACACCCAAGGCCATTCCAGACAAAGGGATATTAGAGTCAACCGCCTGCCTCCAGGACCACTGGCAGCACATGGGTAAGGCTGCAGTGCAGCAGGCAGGAACAATGTAAGAAATCACACTGAGTCCATATGGGAGAATGCGGGGAATAATTTATTTTGGCTTTACAGGAATGGTATTGCTGGTAACTTTCATGAAATAGTCAAAGCCATGAGTAACCTTTAAAGCGACAGACACTGACTAGCCAGACACACAAATGGAACTGATTAGTCACAGAGAGAAGTCACTGACTCTCTTGAAAGACAAACTATGGGGCTCCAGATGCTGTGGTTCTGTTTGCCGAGCTGGAAGTTTTTGCTGCAAACGTTTCATTTCCTGGCTAGGGAACATCATCAGTGCTATTGTAGCCTCTGGTGATGCGCTGCTTTGATGTTTCTTCCGGTAATTATTGTGGTTTGTTCTTGCCGCTTCCGGGTGTCAGTTTCAGCTGTAGTAGTTTGTATGTGTGGTCCAGGTCGATGTGTCTGTTAATGGAGTTTGTGGATGAATGCCATGCCTCTAGGAATTCCCTGGCTCTTCTCTGTCTGGCTTGTCCTATGGTGGTAGTGTTTTCCCAGTCAAATTCATGTTCCTGGTTGTCTGAGTGTATGGCTACTAGGGATAGCTGGTCGGGTCGTTTTGTGGCTAGTTGATGTTCATGGATGCGGATTGTTAGCTGTCTTCCTGTTTGTCCTATATAGTGTTTTGTGCAGTCCTTGCATGGTGTTTTGTAAACTTCGTTAGTTTGGCTCGTGCTGGCTATTGGGTCCTTTGTTCTAGTGAGTTGTTGTCTGAGTGTGGAAGTTGGCTTGTGTGCTGTTAAGAGTCCTAAGGGTCGCAGTAGTCTGGCTGTCAGTTCTGAGACGCTCCTGACGTATGGTAATGTGGCTAGTCCTTTTGGTTGTGGCATGTCCTCATTCCGTTGTCTATCTCTTAGGCATCTGGTGATAATGTTGCGTGGGTATCCGTTTTTGGCGAATACCTTGTATAGGTGTTCCTCTTCCTCTTTTCGCAGTTCTGGTGTACTGTAGTGTGTTGTGGCTCTTTTGAATAGTGTCCTGATGCAGCAACGTTTGTGTGTGTTGGGGTGGTTACTTTCATAGTTTAGGACTTGGTCTGTGTGTGTTGGTTTCCTGTGTACCCTTGTGGTGAATTCTCCGTTGGGTGTTCTCTCTACTAACACGTCTAGGAATGGGAGTTGGCTATCCTTTTCCTCTTCTCTCGTGAATCGTATTCCTGTGAGTGTGGCGTTGATGATTCGGTGTGTTTTTTCTATTTCTGTGTTTTTGATGATTACAAAGGTGTCATCGACGTATCTGATCCAGAGTTTGGGTTGGATTTGTGGTAGGGCTGTATGTTCTAACCTTTGCATAACTGCCTCTGCTATGAGTCCCGAGATTGGTGATCCCATGGGTGTTCCGTTGATTTGTTCGTATATCTGATTGTTGAATGTAAAGTGTGCGGTGAGGCACAGGTCTAGTAGTTTAAGTATGCTTTCCTTGTTGATAGGTTCGGCCTCCTGTGTTCTGTTATGTATGTCCAGTAGGTTGGCTATTGTTTCTCTGGCTAGGGTTTTGTCAATCGATGTGAACAGTGCCGTCACGTCGAACGATACCATGGTTTCTTCTTTGTCTATGTGTGTATTCCTGATGATGTCCAAGAATTCCTGTGTAGATTGTATGGAGTGTTTGGATCCGCTGACTAGGTGTTTCAATTTTTGTTGTAGTTCTTTGGCCAGTTTGTATGCTGGTGTCCCTGGTAGTGATACTATGGGTCTGAGTGGGATGTCTGGTTTGTGTACTTTGGGTAGTCCGTAGAATCTGGGGGTGTTGTTGCTTTCAGGTTTCATTCTTTGCTGGTCCGCTTTGGTTATCTGTCCGTTTTTTTTTAGATTCCTTAGTGTGTTGATTATTCTATTGGTGAGTTGTGGTGTGGGGTCGGAATCCTTCATTTGGTAGGTGTTGGTGTCTGCGAGTAGTTGGTGTGCTTTATTGATGTAGTCTGAGTTATCTAAGATGACCGTCATTCTGCCTTTATCTGCTGGTAGTATGATTATGTTCTTGTCATTTTTCAGTGCTTTCAGTGCTTCCCTCTCCTTGGTGTTGAGGTTATGTGTATGTCGTTTTCTTATCATCATAGGTACGACCGTTTGTCTCACTGTTTGTTGTGTCTCTTCTGTCAGTCCATTGTTCCTGAATGTGCATTCTAGTGCTGCTAGGAAGTCTGCTGTGTTGGCATCCCTGTAGTTGTATTTGAGTCCCTTGGCCAGTATAGTTCTTTCCATGTCTGTGAGCTGTCTGTGGGAGAGGTTTTTAAACCAGGTGTGTGTTGTAGTGTCCTCCTGTTTGTGGGTTAGTTTGCCCATTTTTTTTTTATTGACGTTTTTTGCGATGTGTTGTCCTGTTCTGTCCTATAGTGATAGCCTGTTCTATGGTCCGGTTCATTCCTGATTAGTGGTTTTTAAAATTAACGACTTTTGGCGCGCAATTTCTTGCTTGTATTTGTGCAGTCGGTTGTGAGCGTCTGTGATCATTACCTGGACCATCCTGAATCCGTTCTGCTTGGCTGTTTCCCTGGCTTGTGGATTATTTACTGGAGGTCTGTACTTGACACATTGTGGCAGGACTTGATTTTTTCTGCATTCGTGGAGGAACCGGAGTTGTTCATGTGTTGCGCTTAGGCGGTTAGCGCAGGATTCCCATCTCCTGGCTTGTCTCTACGTTTCTCGCCCGTAAGTGTTTAAAGTCTGGTTGAAGATTTGTAGCTCAGTGTCCGTTGTTGTGGTTCTGTTCGTTGAGCTGGAAGTTTTTGCTGCAAACGTTTCGTTCCCTGGCTAGGGAACATCATCAGTGCTATTGGAGCCTCCTGTGAAGCGCTGCTTTGATGTTTCTTCCGATATTTATAGTGGTTTGTTCTTGCCGCTTCCGGGTGTCAGTTTCAGCTGTAGTAGTTTGTATGTGGGGTCCAGGTCGATGTGTCTGTTAATGGAGTTTGTGGATGAATGCCATGCCTCTAGGAATTCCCTGGCTCTTCTCTGTCTGGCTTGTCCTATGATGGTAGTGTTGTACCAGTCAAATTCATGTTCCTGGTTGTCTGAGAGTATGGCTACTAGGGATAGCTGGTCGTGTCGTTTTGTGGCTAGCTGATGTTCATGGATGCGGATTGTTAGCTGTCTTCCTGTTTGTCCTATATAGTGTTTTGTGCAGTCCTTGCATGGTATTTTGTAAACTACGTTAGTTTGGCTTGTGCTGGCTATTGGGTCCTTTGTTCTAGTGAGTTGTTGTCTGAGTGAGGAAGTTGGCTTGTGTGCTAAGAGTCCTAAGGGTCGCAGTAGTCTGGCTGTCAGTTCTGAGACGCTCCTGACGTATGGTAGTGTGGTTGTGGCATGTCCTCGTTCCGTGTCCTTTTGGTTGTGGCATGTCCTCGTTCCGTGGTCTATCTCTTAGGCATCTGTTGATAAAGTTGCGTGGGTATCCGTTTTTGGCGGATACCTTGTATAGGTGTTCCTCTTCCCCTTTTCGCAGTTCTGGTGTACTGCAGTGTGTTGTGGCTCTTTTGAATAGCGTCCTGATGCAGCTTCGTTTGTGTGTGTTGGGGTGGTTACTTTCATAGTTTAGGACTTGGTCTGTGTGTTGGTTTCCTGTGTACCCTTGTGGTGAATTCTCCGTTGGGTGTTCTCTCTACTAACACATCTAGGAATTGGGAGTTGGCTATCCTTTTCCTCTTCTCTCGTGAATCGGATTCCTGTAAGTGTGGCGTTGATGATTCGGTGTGATTTTTTCATTTCTGTGTTTTGATGATTACAAAGTGTCATCGACGTATCTGATCCAGAGTTTGGGTTGGATTTGTGGTAGGGCTGTATGTTCAACCTTTGCATAACTGCCTCTGCTATGAGTCCCAGATTGGTGATCCCATGGGATTCCGTTGATTTGTTCGTATATCTGATTGTTGAATGTAAAGTGTGTGGTGAGGCAAGCAGGTATAGTATTTAAGTGTGCCGTCCTTGTTGATAGTTTCGGCCTCCTGTGTTCGTTATGTATGTCCGGTAGGAGTGGCTATTGTTTCTCTGGAGTGGTTTTTGTCAATCGACGTGAACAGTGCCATCACGTCGAATGATACCATGGTTTCTCTTTGTCTATGTGTGTATTCCTGATGATGTCCAGAATTCCTGTGTATTGTATAGAGTGTTTGGATCCGCTGACTAGGTGTTTCAATTTTTGTTGAAGTTCTTGGCCAGTTTGTAGCTGGTGTCCCTGTAGTGATACTATGGGTCTGAGTGGGATGTCTGGTTTGTGTACTTTGGGTAGTCCGTAAATCGGGTGGTGTTGTTTGCTTTCAGGTTTCATTCTTTGCTGTCCGCTTTGTTATCTGTCCGTTTTTTGTAGATTCCTAGTGTGTTGATTATTCTATGGTGAGTTGTGGTGTGGGGTCGAATCCCTTCATTTGGTAGGTGTTGGGGTCTGCGAGTAGTTGTGTGCTTTATTGATGTAGTCTGATTATCTAAGATGACCGTCATTCTGCCTTTATCTGCTGGTAGTATGATTATGTTCTTGTCATTTTTCAGTGCTTTCAGTGTTTCCCTCTCCTTGGTGTTGAGGTTATTGCATGTCGTTTTCTATCAACATAGGTACGACCGTTTGTCTCACTGATTGTTTGTCTCTTCTGTCAGTCCATTGTTCCTGAATGTGCATTCTAGTGCTGCTCGGAAGTCTGCTGTGTTGGCATCCCTGTAGTTGTAGTTGAGTCCCTTGGCCAGTATAGTTCTTTCCATGTCTGTGACTGTCAGTAGGAGAGGTTTTTAACCCAGTGGTGTGTTGTAAGTGTCCTCCTGTTTGTGGGTTAGTTTGACCATTTTTTCTTTTAGTGACGTTTTTTGCGATGTGTTGTCCT